>NC_133365.1:31352735-31503608 GCF_049309525.1 Garra rufa | reverse complement strand
AATCCTTTTGCAGAAATGACTGCTTCAATGCGGCGTGCCATGGAGGCAATCAGCCTGTGGCACTGCTGAGGTGTTTATGGAGGCCCAGGATGCTTCGATAGCGGCCTTAAGCTCATCCAGAGTGTTGGGTCTTGTGTCTCTCAACTTTCTCTTCACAATATCCCACAGATTCTCTATGGGGTTCAGGTCAGGAGAGTTGGCAGGCCAATTGAGCACAGTAATACCATGGTCAGTAAACCATTTACCAGTGGTTTTGGCACTGTGAGCAGGTGCCAGGTCGTGCTGAAAAATGAAATCTTCATCTCCATAAAGCTTTTCAGCAGATGGAAGCATGGAGTGCTCCAAAATCTCCTGATAGCTAGCTGCATTGACCCTGCCCTTGATAAGACACAGTGGACCAACACCAGCAGCTGACATGGCACCCCAGACCATCACTGACTGTGGGTACTTGACACTGGACTTCAGGCATTTTGGCATTTCCCTCTCCCCAGTCTTCCTCCAGACTCTGGCACCTTGATTTCCGAATGACATGCAAAATTTGCTTTCATCTGAAAAAAGTACTTTGGACCACTGAGCAACAGTCCAGTGCTGCTTCTCTGTAGCCCAGGTCAGGCGCTTCTGCCGCTGTTTCTGGTTCAAAAGTGGCTTGACCTGGGGAATGCGGCACCTGTAGCCCATTTCCTGCACACGCCTGTACACGGTGGCTCTGGATGTTTCTACTCCAGACTCAGTCCACTGCTTCCGCAGGTCCCCCAAGGTCTGGAATCGGTCCTTCTCCACAATCTTCCTCAGGGTCCGGTCACCTCTTCTCGTTGTGCAGCGTTTTCTGCCACACTTTTGCCTTCCCACAGACTTCCCACTGAGGTGCCTTGATACAGCACTCTGGGAACAGCCTATTCGTTCAGAAATTTCTTTCTGTGTCTTACCCTCTTGCTTGAGGGTGTCAATGATGGCCTTCTGGACAGCAGTCAGGTCGGCAGTCTTATCCATGATTGCGGTTTTGAGTAATGAACCAGGCTGGGAGTTTTTAAAAGCCTCAGGAATCTTTAGAGTTTAGAGTTAATTAGTTGATTCAGATGATTAGGTTAATAGCTCGTTTAGAGAACCTTTTCATGATATGCTAATTTTTTGAGATAGGAATTTTGGGTTTTCATAAGCTGTATGCCAAAATCATCAATATTAAAACAATAAAAGGCTTGAACTACTTCAGTTGTGTGTAATGAATCTAAAATATATGAAAGTCTAATGTTTATCAGTACATTACAAAAAATAATGAACTTTATCACAATATGCTAATTTTTTTAGAAGGACCTGTATGTATATATATATATATAACTTGTACACTGTGTTAGTTTGTGTATCACTATGAGCAATTTGCTTATTTTAGTTTATGAGTTGCTCATTATAGTTTAAAGTCTGTGTAAATATTAAATATGTGTTCTGAATTGCATTTTTACTGACTTTAAACTTTATAAAGTAGAATATTTGTTTGTTGTACACTATCAGTAAAAAGATTTTGGACAGTAAGATTTTTAATATATTTTAAAGAAGTCTCTTCTGCTCACCAAGCCTGCATGTTGTAATCCAAAATACAGCAAAAGCAGTAATATTGTGAAATATTTTTGATATTTAAAATAACTGTTTAATTTATTGCTGTGATCAAAACTGAATTTTCAGTCAGAAAGCATTCTAATATGCTGATTTACTGCTTAAAAGAATATTATTATTGTCATCATCATCAATATTTAAAACAGTTGAGTATTTTTTTATTAAGGATTATTTGATGAATAGAAATATCCAAAGCATTTATCTGAAATCTGTATGATATCTATACACTATACCATTCAAAAGCTTGTAGTCAGTATATTTTTTTTTTTGGGGGGGGGGGGGGGGGGTAAATGACAGAAATTAATACTTTTATTCAGCAAGGATGCTTTAAATTGATCAAAAATCATAATAAAGTCATTTATAATGTTACAAAAATTTTCTATTTCAGATAAATGCTGAACTTTCTATTCATCAAAGAAACCTGAAAAAAATTCTAAGTAGCTGTTTTCAACATAATAATACATGTTTTTTGAGCAGCAAATCAGAATATTATAATTATTTCTGAAGGATCATGTGGCTGGAGTAATGAAAAAAAGTACAAATATTTCAAAATCATACTGTTTTTGCTGTACTTTGAATCAAATAAATGCAAGTTTGGTGAGCAAAAGAGAGTTCTTTAAAAAACATTAAACATCTTACTGTTTAAAAACTTTTGACTGGTATTGCATGTGAAAACAAATCATGACACTCTTTAAACCACCATAAGACAGACACAAATACGTTTCAAAACAGAAGTCATGTCAATGTTTTGGTTCAGGAAGGAGAAAGTTCACAGAGTAAATATGCGCATGACACCAAATATGAAACTATCACAACTTAACTTGAAATAGCAATGAAAACAACAACATAATTCCTCTTTCTGTGTGATATCTGATGTTAACCACCAGGAGGAGCTAAAGGTTTAATTTCAGGGAAATATCAGAGCAAGAAGAGACAGAGGATAAAGGTAGCAGCAGCACGTCTGCAAAAGCAAGTAAGCCTGCCAAAATGAACCCGCTCATGAAAACAATCTTTTCATGTCCATTATCTCCGTTGTGCACACTGGAATATCTTCCAGAAGTAGGATGGCAAAAAGATAACAGTTAAGGACTACATTTTAAAAAAGCATAAAAGAGGACGCTGCAAAAATGAATGTTCCCATTCTGTCTACATTTATCCTCCAATAGATCCATTTGTCATGAACGCCAGCTGCAAAGCTAATGGAACACCACTGGATCTTTGATGTTTGCTAGACAAGGAACACATGAATGCATTATGAATTTGATTGCTGCTAAATGAACACATGTAAAATGAATGAATGCATTATCTGCTTTCAGGCTAGGCAGCCTTTCTGCACTGGGAATTTCTGTAATGAACGATGGAGAGATATCAAACATCAAACAAGTTTTGAATCTGAACTTACATGATGCATGGTATATGAACTGATAAACATGGAAATGCAGCCAAATCAACCTGACTGGACAGTTTGCCTTTAAATGACAAATAATTCATAACAATACAATACTAAAGAATAAGTAAATAATATACAAGAATAACAGATGTTAATAATAAATAAATAATATATGAATATAATAATAATAATAATAATAATAATATATTATTTAAATTATAAAAAGCACTTATATTTCATGATAACATGTTGAATTAATGTTTAAATTGTTTAAATATGTTTGTTTAAATGCCTTTAATTTTATTTTGTAATTAATGTTTTTTTTTTACTTTATCAATAAGGTTTTGATTTGAAATTAATCATTTTATTCAGCATTTATCAAAAAATCCTGGGAGAAGTATCATGGTTTTCACCAAAAAATTAAGCAAGATAGAAAAAAATGAGGAAAAGTTACATGCTGAATTTGAGGGGAAATTAAAATACTGTCACAAAACCAAAAAATTAACAATGAAAGGGGGTCCAAAATCTTTTATCCTGACCTCACAGCATGATTTCTAGCCTACATAAGTTTGTAAAACTGCTCACTCAGCTGAGACTTGCTGTATGAGTGTGTTTAAACTTAAGTAATATACAGACTTTGTTGCTGGCTAAGTGAAATTCCTGTCTCACTGTCCCAGGCTGTATGATATTATTTCCACTTCAGACACAGTTAAGTGGTGAAAGTCAGGCAAAGATTTTGAAATTATTGTGCAGGCCTGAGGCAACATAACAGTATCACTGAATACCCAGTAGGAGGAATAAGGTTGAGATAAAGGGGAAAAACAAATGAGAAAGGAAGTAAAAGGGGTTTCCTCTTCATTTATAAACAGCCTTATTTCTAGCTGACAAGCGATATTCGACAGACGTCTGTGGAAAGAAATGATGCAAGAGCTTCTCTTGTGGACAATCCACTCAGTCATGCTCATACTCCAGATCGCTCTCACCTGGAGGGTTTGTCCAGGTTTGACCACACTGAGCTCTGACAGACTCTGAAGAATGTCATCCATAGCCTGCTCACTGAGCTTTGTGGAATGTGAGTCCGTTCCAGTGATATCATCTACTCCGTGTTCCATGCCAGTCAGCTGACGAGCTGTAAACAACAGCAGCTTTTTAAGAATATGATGCACACTTAAAAAAATAAGTTACACAATTATCAATACGTTCAAATATCACAAGAGACAGATCACAGAAATGCTGTATTCCACAGTAGTGCTGGGCAATATATGGTTCAAACGGAAAACCGGTTTAAATTACGCACATGGTGTGATTTTTTTTTTGTGGCTGAGCAGTATAGACAGCATTGTTAATTGAGAGGGGACACCTATTAATTGCATACACTTCTGACTAATATTTAGAGAGCAATTAATAACACACAATTCATTCTTTAAAGTCCCCATGAAATCAAAATAAAAAATTTTTTTGCTTTAAGTATGAATATGTTAGCCTTAAGGTTATCTATAAGCTACTGTGCTCCAAATCAATGACAAATTTGAATTTAGAAGATATAAGCATTCAAACACTATAAATAGATGCTGAAGCTGTGGCTGAAATCGGTCACTTGTTCAGAGAATTTGCATTTTCTGTTTGGTGAATGGCATGTAGTGCACTATACAGTGCAATAGCGTGGAGCGGATCATATGCATAACTCGACACAGACCACAAAATTTATCAAACACATTTGAATTCTACACAAAATGCTATTTTATATATAGATAATGTGATATGGATGAGATTTTGTCTGTCATATGCTGTCAAATGCAGCTTTTCCCAGCTCAACGGTTCTGACTAAAGCTGTGGTATAAATGAAATGCTATTGGCTATTTAAAAAAGGGGGTGGGAGTGCTGGATATGTCCCGTCCTGTCTTCTTGTTTCAAATGAAATTACGTCAACACATAAAATAACCCTGCGCGTTTCAAAGCACTTCAGTGGACCTTTTACTTGGGCAAATAAACCAATTGTCAACTGCCGATAACGGTCAGAAATGCTAAAGACGAGTGCATTCACAACACATGACTGCTTGGAGCTGTTCACACCCTTGAACTTGAATTCAGAACTATTGCACTAATGCCTAAACATAGCGCCTAATGAATCTGAGGTGGTCTCTGAGAAAACTCCCAGTTCACAAGTCGTAATCACAGTAATTACGGTATAGCTTGAATGCACCTATACTGTAGCAGGCAGAGCAAGACCACTGATTACGATGCGCAAAATATTGGAAGAAAATCCTACGTATATGAATGTATCTCTGAGAGGAACTCTGGCATCTTCTTTTCATCTTACCTCCGTATAATGCATATTAATGTAGTATTTAAAAGCGCAGCACTGCTTTGTTTACAGCGGTAACCAAAGAAATGCTGTATCATTGCTGTTCTATAAGCGCCACCTGCTGTTAGAGAGTGAATTTGCGTTCTCCTTCAGCCCATCTGCTGTTTTATTTTCATAGCATAATGATAAACCTCAAGTCAGGTCATTCTGTTTTTGCTTTTAAATTTTGAAATTATAAAATCTAATTTACATCCAAAACTGTTCATGCTACATTTAACATGTTAAATGTTAAAATTTAAAATTTAACATGTTTGGATTGTGATTAAAATGCAGTGGTTCTGAGATGTTTCATGCATTCTGATTCATATAAAACGCGACAAACCTTGAAACCGCTAGAATCCTAAGAAAAACCATGATACAGATTTTTGTCAAACTGCCCAGCACTACTCAACAGATCTGATTTACTCTATGATGACATGTGTTTTAGGCACTAATGCTCTGATGCGATGGCATGGTCTCACCTTCAGGGCTGGGCTCTTCTCCAGACTGATCGCTCTGGCCGTCTGGCTGTTCATCTGCATTCTCCTCAGCGTGCTGCAGACTCAGCTTATGGCACACCTCAAACGCCTGACCGACCGTCCGCACTATGCGCATGGCCTGACTCTGAGAGAGAATAAAGGCAAAAGATTACAGAGATTCAGAGACATTTACAATCCTATATACGCATAACATACAATATCAAAATATTCTTATTTTTTTACATTTGATAAATAATTATAAAATAAGAAATATGTATGTGTTATAAATATTTACATTTAGTCCACAAGAGAAAATAATAGTTGAATTTATAAAAATGACCTTGTTCAAAAGTTTTCATACGCTTGATTCTTAATACTGTGTTGTTACCTAAATGATACACAGCTGTTTTTGTTATTGTTGTTGTTGTTTAGTGATAGTTGTTCATGAGTCCCTTGTTTGTCCTGAACTGTCACTGATACTTCAGAAGGAAACACAATGCATTAAGAGCCAGGGGAGTAAACTTTTGAACAGAATGAAGATTTGTACATTTTTCTTATTTTGCCTAAATACCATATTTGTTTTATTTAGTACTGCCCTTTAGAAGTTACAGAAGATATTTACATGTTTCCGAGGAGACAAAATAAGTTTAAATTTACCCTGATCTTCAAATTCAAAAAGTTTTTACCCCCCGTCTTTTCACCCCTTCATCTTAATGCATTGTTTTTTTCTTCTGGAGCATCAGTGAGCATTTGAACCTTCTGTGATAGTTGCATATGAGTCCCTCAGTTGTCCTCAGTGTGAAAAGATAGATCTCAAAATCATACAGTCATTGTTGGAAAGGGTTTAAACACACAAAAATGCTAAAAAAAAACAAAATAATTTGTGGGACCTGAAGGATATTTCAGTGGGAAGTTCAAGGACTCATAAACAACTATCACAAAAAAAAAAAAAAAAAAACAGTATTAAAAATCAAGTGTATGTAAACTTTTGAACAGGGTCATTTTTATAAATTCAGCTGTTATTTTCATGTGTGGACAATATGTCTTTTATGTGAAATATCTTATGTCAGTACTAAATAAAAAAATAACATGTATTTTGTATAATCCCTCTTATTTTGGTAAAATAATTAACATTTTGCAGATTCTGCAAGGTGTATGTAAACTTTTGACCTCAGCTGTATATATGTCTATGTATTCAGGTTATTTCTAAATATTTTGGTCACTATGTTACAGAATAGCTTTTTTTTCTTAATTTTATCATATGAAATCATTTTCTTCTACTTCGCCTTCATAGGTAGTTTTTTTTTCCATTATGGGGCCTGTTCTACTGCAAATCCATAAAAAAATCAAAGGGCAAAGAATAAAAGGAAGAGCAAAAACAACAGAGACAAATAGGTGAAGTGTATCAAGGTTAATGCCCTCTACAAATCTCATCACTTGCTCAAGGACAAGACGGACTGAAAAAAATGCCATGCGTGATATTAATCTTTGGTCTGGGGCAAAGCGGCAGAGAGAAAGCGAGTAACACAGACTGCTCTACCTTTTTTTTGGACTTGAATACATTGCATCTAAATGAGTTGCTGGATCCATCACGGGCAATGTAGCTGAAAATCTTCAGATCCTGAGAATCATGGGATACATAGAAGATCCTTAGAGGAAACAGAAAAGAAAAAAAGTAAACATAAGCAAATATTAATACTTTAATTCAAAACACAATTTATTCTGTCAGATTTTCAGAGTCTTACCTGTATATGGGGTCGTGCATAATCAGCATCTTGCTCTCATCCCATGTCCACTCTTTCCTCTTCAGGTCAAAACAAAGCAAATGTCAGATACTCTACTGCAAATGCTCATTATGAATGTGAACAAAAATAAAAACATCTCATTTCTATTACTCTAATGTGTAGAGCTGATGAAGTCACACGTGCCTTGGGTTTTTTGCGCAGCACCACTTTGACTCCGTCTACGGAAACCACTATGCTCACTTTCTTCTTCTTCACACTCTTCGCCTTAAACTCGTACTGAAAGGAAAAAGCAGAGTGATTTAAATTCATGAAGCGACGTATTTAAAGACCAGTCAGAGCCAAAACACAGCTGCCTATTCTAATGTTTTCAAATGTCTAAAACTTTAAGATGCAAGCTAAAGTATTGGGACCAATTCTAAATCAGTTAGTACTCATTGGCACCTAAACTGCTAAATTATGAAAACAGATGAATCAACAATCAGTCCTGAGAGCCTAATTAAAAATTGCATAATAATGAAGTATTTACAATGAACAACAACTGTCTGAAAGACACTGATGTAGAAACAAGGGACTGGTTTCTTTTATGGTTTCTAAAATGTAATTTATTCCTGTGATGGCAAAGCTGATTTTTTAGCAGCCATTACTCCAGTCTTCAGTGTCAAATGATCCTTGATACATAAAAAGTTCAAAAGAACAGATTGATTGAAACTGAAATCTTTTGTTGTTCGGTCACTCAACTTTGCATGAAATGATTCCAAGAATTTGTTATTTCAAATGTCTTCAGTCTGAATGATTCAGATTGGCACTATTTAAGCTCTTTGAAACTCGTTGCATTGGATATGAATCATTTCTGCTGAAAGTCTTCCTATTCATTATTGAAGTCAAGTCCTGGACTGAACTGAGAGAGCTACATTCATTTGCAGGAATGCTGATCTCTCCATCTCTTGTAGGCCAGAGGAAAACAAGGAGCGATGGTGGAAGCATAAAGACTGTATGAGATGTACTACAGGAAAACGACATGACAGGTCTGTCCACGTGTGCAGATGACAAACCTTTAGTCTTGCTGAAGAGCTTGAGTGTGTTGAAGCTGCTAAAACTTTAAACTACCTTGTCAGAGTTAATCACCATCAAAGCTCTCTATTAGAACGAGAAGAGATGCTTATATTCACTTAGACCAAACGTGTTAAATTACTCATCTATTTGTAATTCGCCTTGGGAAATAGCATCTGTTAAAGGGATAGTTCACCCAAAAATTAACATTTTGTCATAATTCAGTCTATGAAAGTCAATGGCACTGGCTCAACGGTCTCTTTAAAAGTTAAACATATGGTACTCAACCAGAATAAATTGTTTTGGTGTGGTGGTTGTTGTTTTTGAGCTGAACATATCTAAGCTAAACACTGTTATTTTGTACTTAAGGAAATGTTGACCATTTTTTACAAGGCTCAGCACATAAACTGAAGACAACACAATGTCCCAAGGACAAGGGAGGCATTTCAACTTAAATCTGCCACATCCCATTTATTTTACTTATTTTATATTAATAATTTAACTAGGAAAAACACATGGGACAATGTTTATACTACACTACAGCTTTCTGAAAAGGTAACTTCAGCCAGAACTTCAAGTGCTTCGAAATGAATGCCCTCTGACCGGAGATGCGCATTACTTAGTATGCGTGCAGGTGTTTAGGACCAAGGACAGCTCAAGACCAAACAAAATAAAAGCAAAAGGAAAGAAGTTGGGAGTCGAGGGACAAGACATGGCTGGGAGTGAATACAAAATAAGGCTACTTGTCAAATGCTCCACACCAATTGACCATTCAGCCTTCAGGTTGTCACATTCATATCACTCTTAGCACAACCAGTCGAAACTCATAAAAATCATAAATAAGCTCTGTCTATTCTATCGCATACTAGTGCATTTGAGACAGAGCATGTGAGAAAGGTAGTAATATGTGAGGGTCGCACCATATTATTAAATCAATTAATAAAACCATTGAACACAAATAAACATAACACTGTATACTATATAGTACCTTGATTTCTTAAGTTCACTTGCTTACTTTAGTCCTTGGATACCACTTTCACCTGTTATGTTTTGAAACAGCTCCTGACTGCATGATGTGACCTTCTGTATAATTAGCTCTGGATGTCAGCATCTAAAGGCCACACTAAATATTAATGCATCCTTTCTGTACAGTATGTTTGTACACATGCCAAGACCTCTAGAAGAACCTCTGTCCTTGCTGGATTATGTGATGTGGTTATCCACTCAAAATTTGATTTTATATTTTACAAATACATATAGATGTCTTTGAATGTGACATTCAAAATACTAGTATACTACGATAAATATTACGATAAATATCGTTACTGAAATATCTGAACGGTACCAATACTAATTTTCCCGAAGTATCGATACTAGCCGAGCTGTCACTTTCACTTCTCCACAAAGGCGTGACCTCAGTGCCTGTCTCGTCTTCAAGTGAAGCGAATAGAAAGGCGAGTGCGTCGACCCCACGACCGGCTTTGTTTGATAAAGAACACAGCAGGAGTGCTATCTGGAAATATTTCGGATATGAAGCAAATGAACATGGAAAGCCGAAGTACACAAGCAAGCCAATAAATAAGAGTTGCTACAGAGCAGTGCTAACAAAAGGCGCTAATAACACCACTAATTTCGCAAAGCACCTGAAAGACAGACACCCGGATCTATATAAAAAAAAATTCGAGAGGTTGGTAATGTGCTCATTTTAACATTACTGAATCATAAAATAAGATTGCCTATTATTGTTGCTGATATGAGTGTTGTCCCGTTTTTTACCGTAGTTCGTTAATATAATCTGATTGAGGAATCTTAGACGAGTAAATACTTTAACTGCGGTCAAATGTAAATTAACTGTGCTTATTTAACTTTATTTTTAAAAATTAAGTAAAATTGTTTTCGTGTGTGATGCACGCATGTTTGCTTGCATGGATCGGTGATTATGAATCTGGCATTAAAATCTGTTCATCAAATAATGTTAATGTATTAACCAGCATTTATGAACGATGAGCAATGCATTTGTTTCAGTAAATTTCAATCTTTGATAACCGTAGGTAATAAAAATACAACGGATCATGTTAGCTCTGGTCCAATAAAAAATATTAACAGATAGAACTTTAGATTTTAATTAGTTCATGTATTAGTAAATGATAGTTTAAACTAACTTTTAACTGAGATTAATACATGTTTTGGACGTATTTTTCATTGTTTAGTCATGTTAACTAATGTTAACAAATATCTTTTACCATTAACTTAAGTTCTGAGATTAGTTAGATAGTTCAGTTAATTTTAAAAGTGTGGTCTAAAAAGAAAAAAGTTTACAACCTACACTACCAGTTGTATTTGAACAGCTAAGAAAGTATGAAGCAAACTCAAATGAAGCTAAGAAGCTGAACAGGGCTGTAGCAGTGTACATATGCATATACTGTAACTCATTGTCATGTTCTAGACTTAATATACAGTCAGGTCCATATGTATTTGGACACTAACACAATTTTTATTATTTTAGCTGTTGACCAAAACTTATTCAAGTTACAGTTATACAATGAATATGGGTACACTTAAAGTGTACACTCTGAACTTAAATTTTTAGGGCAGTCTCATCAAATTGGTAGAAAGGTTAAGGAATTACAGCTCTTTAATATGTACCTCCCCCCTTTTTTAAGGGACCATAAGTAATTGGACAGTTGACTCAAAAGCTGTTTCATGGACAGTTGTGGGCTATTCCTTCATTTTTTCTACATCAATTAACCAGGTAAAAGATTTGGCGTTGATTCTAAGTGTGCCATTTGTATTTGGAAGCTGTTGCTCTGAACCCATCATGCAGTCAAAGGAGCTCTGCATGCAAGTAAAACAGACAATTGTTAGGCTTCAAAAACAAAAGAAATGCATCAGAGAGATAGCAGGAACATTAGGAGTGGCCAAATCAACAGTTTGGTGAATTCTGAGAGGAAGAAAAGAACACACTGGTGAGCTCAGCAACATAAAAAGGCCTGGATGTTCACAAAAGACGACAGTATGGTGGATGATTGGATGATCCTCTCCATGGTAATAAAACATTTTACAACATCCAGCCAAGTGAAGAATACTCTCCAGGAGGTAGACGTGTCACTGTCAAGTCTACAATCAAGAGAAGACTTCACCAGAGCAAAATAGAGAGGGTTTACCACAAGGTGCAAACAAGACCAGATTAGACTTTATCAAAAAACATTTAAAAAAAGCCAGGCCACTTCTGGAAAAGCATTTTTTGGACTGCTGACATTAAAATCAATGTGTACCAGAATTACGGGAAGAAAAAAGTATGGAGAAGGCTTGGAACAGCTCATGATCCAAAGCCTACAACATCATCATCTGTGAACATAGTGGAGCAGTGTAATGGCATGAGCATGCATGTCTTCCAGTGGCACTGGGTTACCGGTGTTTAGTGATGATTTGACAGAAGACAGAAGCAGCCGGAAGAATTCTGAAGTGTATAGGGATGTACTGTCTGCCCAGATTCAGTTAAATGGAGCAAAGTTGTTTGGGCGGCTCTTCATAGTACAAATGGACGATGACCTAAAACATACAGCAACAGCTACCCAGGAGTTTTTAAAGGTAAAAAAAGTGGAATATTCTGCAATGGTCAAGTCAATCTTCTGATTTCAAATTGATTGAGCATGCATTTCACTTGCTGAAGACAAAACTAAAGGCAGAAAGACCCACAAACCAACAACAACTGAAGTCAGCTGCAGTAAAGGCCTGGCAAAGCACCACAAAGGAAGAAACCCAGTCTATGGTGATGTCCATGAGTTCCAGACTTAAGACAGTCATTGCCTGCAAAGGATTCTCAACAAAATATTAAAAATGAACATTTTATTTATGATTATATTTATTTGTCCAATTACTTATGAGCCCCTGAAAATGGGGGGGGGGGGGTCTGTGTATAAAAATGGTTGTAATTCCTTAGCATTTTATGTTATATTTTTGTTCAACCCCTTGAATTAAAGCTTAAAGTCTGCACTTCAATTTCATCTTGATTGTATCATTTTTAAAACTATTAGTGGCATACAGAGCCGAACTTATGAAAATTGTGTCAGTGTCCAAATATATATGGACCTGACTGTATGTTATATTTATTTTTAAATTAAAAAAGAAATTTACCCCCTTAATATTGTGGCAGTTTTTTTTTCTCTGTGGTATCGAAAATAGTATCGAATATTGATATTTTTCAAGGTATCGTATCGAAGTTAGAAATTCCAGTATCGAGACAACACTACTACACAGTAGTGTTGTAGTCAAGACCACCTAATCTGAGACCAAGACAAGACCAAGAATTTGAGGAAATGAGACCAAGACAAGACCAAGGCAGGTTGAGACTGAGTCGAGACCAAGACCAGCCCAGCACTGCTCAAAATACATCTCAAGCATCCACATTTACTGCCTGAGAAATGCCTTGTTTTTTGAAATAAGTATTAAATACACCAATAAGACACTTACAGAGCTGTTACCAATCAAATAAAATCTCTAACAACATTTTTGCACTGCAATGGTGGCACAGAAGCTGCATCTGAATTGATAGAATTACAAATGGATAAATGATGTTGAGAATATTGTTTTAAACAAACATAAATGTTTATTGAATGTTTGTATAAAAACAATATATATTATTATATTATGTATGTATACATATATATATTTTTTTACAGTTTTTGGTCTTGCTTAATTATATCATATTATAATATAAAAATTCTCGTCATACACTCAAGCCCTCTCAAACAATTTTATTGCAACAATATTTTCTTTTTTTTTTTTTTTTTTTTTGGGTGTATATATTAATTTTGGTGACATTTTTGACACAATCCCTCAATAATTTCTGACTTGGCATAACAGTATAAATCAGCAGTTCTCAGCTAGGGGGCCGGGCCACTATGGGGCCTCAACAAACTTCCAAGCAGGGCCTCAAGATGACTTAAAATTATTTAAAATAAGACAAAACAAGCATTCAAATAAACTAACCAAATACTAATAAATATTTTGAACCTGTTTTATTTTTTATAATGAATATGCATCTTTCTAGTCATGCTAAGCTCTAAAATATTTTAGGTGAGTGGAGGAAGGCCTTCAAATATTGAGAACAACAATGAAGTTAAACATTTTGAGATCCACTGGTATAAATCAAATAAATTTATTTGTGTTATTTAGTTATTTAATTAGTTATTAATTGCATTTGAAGCATCCAATCACATTAATGATCTTTGTAATAAAATCAGACAATTTACTGGCAATTTAGTGATATCCCCACAGTTCTGGTTTTGAACGGTCTTGAAACAAAATCCAGAGTCCTCTTAGTCTGAGACCAAGACAAAGCTGAGTACAAATGCTGTCGAGACCGAGACAAGACCACGACCATCAAAGAATGGTCTTAAGATTGGTCTCAAGACCAAGACTGGTCACGAGTGCTACAACACTACTACACAGTGTATACTTCATACTGCACACTACTTTTAAAAAGAAGGAGCATGTGAAACAGCATGCATGCAATAATTTTAACACATTTTGTCGCCTTGGAAGGTTCTATCTGCATTCTGAGCAGTTTTGAGATATTGAGCTTCAAAGTTTTTGGGTTCCATAGACTTCTATAGGTAGAACCAGTGGCGGCTCCTGACAAATATCTCTGGGGGGGCAACTGTTCCGATGATGGTAAAGATAACCGCTTTAATGGGTAAAATTATGATAAAATTCAGATAGCCAACTTTACAGCATTACATTACATTGTTTGATTTGGTTTCCCTGTTCCTAGATGGCAACATCAGGCATGACTTGTACAAACTGTACAGTATTTTGAATAGCTGTATTACATTTTTCGCAATGGTCTCAAATACACTGAAACACTTCCACCATGGCCATCAAGAGACACATTGTCATCAACTAGTTTGCCCTCTAAGAGTAAAAAAAAAAAAGCAAAAAAAATACTGCTGTACAATTAAAGACTTTTTATTTCTCATATTAAAACTGGAATTAATCAAATCTTTTCAGAACATATTCAGTATAAATTTGCCTGCCAATATGCAATCAATACAACTATTTACAATTCAACATCTGAAGAATACAACAGTAAACAGGGTTTGAAAATTAGTGAGGTCCGAAGTGGTGTTAAGAATTGTGCTATAATAACACCCACAAATGCACTACGTATAGCCTAAACTTCAAAATAGACAGACATGATTGTGAAAGATTTTTTATTCAGTATAATGTTTTACATGGAAAGTTCGTTTTTTTTTTTTTTTTTAGCTGAGGGAATTTTTATTTTATAACAAGTTATAAAAATAACGTTAGAATAATGACACTGGCATAAAACTAACGTTCAACTTTCCACTTTATAAACGTCCCAAAGTGTCACACTAAATTGGACAAACGAGTCAAAAAACATGTATATTAGGTGGATCTGGCAACAAACGGAGGCTGCTGCACCCGCGCTCTCACTCAACGCGTTCTCAAGCCCCGTTCACTGCGCTAGCTTCTCGCAGCAACATGAATTGCATACAATTATGTGATATTAGGAGGTTTAAACGGCTAAATAATCATTCAAAGAGCTTGACATTTTATTTTTGAATATAAAAAATGACCGAGGTCCGGACCTCGGTGACCTCATAGCTGGCTACGACCGTGATAACATAAACAATGCACTATTTAATAACACACATCACTTGTATTGAAATTTTGCTCGCCTCTCTTTTAAGCAGGCAAAGTGATCAATTACCCTCTCATTAAAATCAGGCATATTCCTGACAAGTTCCCTCTCCATTGAAAGCATGGCCAATGCATTCAGACGTCTCGCTACGCCTGCGTGCTGTACATCTTCGAGCACGCACAGTGTTGCCAGATTGGAAATGTCCAAGTATCGTACCAGAAGCTCAAAATTATCGTATTTGGGAGAAAATTATCGTATTTGAGTCAAACGTTCAAAATAAAGATATTTATCTAGATGTTACAGCTATTTATCCTTTTCAGCACTCATTTTCTATACTTTATGTTAAACTAACAACCTCAGTTTTGAAACAACTGACCTAAGTGCGACAGGAACATTAACTTGTGCTCGTGAGAGAGAGCCATTCTCTATGATGATTGGTTGAGAAGACGGAAGTTTGGATGAAAGACATGCGTAACGCCACGTTCACGTCTCCTCACAATCATGAAGGTAGACGTAGGATCCACACAGCTAGATCTTTGAGAATAGAAGCTCTATAATTACAACAACCATGGTGTCACAAAATTCTGAAATTATCGTACATTGTGGTATTATTGATCGTACATCGTACAGAGGTCAAAATTATGGTACAAATACGATAATTATCGTACGTCTGGCAACACTGAGCACGCATCAGTGCGTATTACGAAATCACGTTGGGGCAAGCCCTCCCGATGCCTATTGAAATGCATTGTAGGGTTCAAAATGTGAAAAAAAAATCTCACAATATAACTCTATGAGACCGGCTGGGGCGATTTTCAATCTGACTGAGATCGCCCCAAGGGGGCGGGGTTTTAGGTTGGAAAGTGACATTCAGGCTGTTGATTGTACCGTAATATGCAGACTAGGACCAGCAAAATAAGACTCTTTTTCACCTCTATTTTTTCGTGTGGCTCAAGGAGGGCGATGCACTTTCGCCCACCATGGGCCAGCCGCCCCTGGGTAGAACCCTTTTCGTTTTCTAAAAAAAAAAAAAAAGGCCTGGTCGGTGCCGATAGCCTTGTGGGCAGTGCGCCGACATACAGCGCCGTTGCACTCCGAGCGTCCCGTGGTCGAATCACGACTCGAGGACCTTTCCCGATCCCGGCCCCCAATCTCTCTCCCACTTCGCTTCTTGTAATTTCTGATCTGTCCTATCACAATAAAGGCAAAAATAAAAAAATAAATCTTAAAAAAAGGCCCAAAATGTACACAGCGTACAAAAGAAACATCACATAATGTACATAAATTGTCATAGAATAAGAATATTTTGACAAAAACGATAGAACCTGACAATTCCAAGGCAACGATTTATTCAGCATTTATAATCCAGCAAATACAAGTATGTTGAATTTTATCCAGTTTTGTAGAAAGATATCTTAACGTTTAACAATCCAATCCATGAGTAAAGAAAAAGATTAAAAATCATATTTGATATGTTCATTCATCACCCTAAAAAATCAATACTAATAGCCTAACACATAGTAAGTGGTTGTTCTTGTCTTAAGCACAAGCAGTTTATAACTCAACATCTTTAAGTTTTGCTTGCCCCATGACAACAATTCACTCAAACCTGCTCCACTTTTGCCCCCTTTTTTTGCAAAAAAGTCAAGATGTCAAAATTGAAACTATCAAAAATTAGTCAACTACTTTTTTTATAATTCACGGTTTGAGTCAGCATTTCTTAAAGGACAAAAGGAGTCAGCAAGAATTAAATTTTAATCTTTCTTATCGCTCAAGTGCAAAGTGCATTGAAATATTTAAGATATACTGCATAGCCATTGTTCTCTGTGCATAAACATTTCAGTGAAATTTTTAAAAGCTGCGGCTGACACACACACACAAAAAAAATCATAATAACAATAAAAAAAAACTTTAGAGCTAAAGACCTCCCCCAGAAAACAAGGGGGTCAGACTTCAAATTTGGGATTAAGAGCTGAATCCAGACATCTGCTATAATCCTGTCTTGCTTCTATGTCTAATTTACATTTTGTTAAGCAGCATCTGCATAGTGGGCTTGACGCTGACAAAGCCACCATACTCAGCACTTCATAACATTTCTTACAGATCTCTCTGCTTGCAAGTGGTTTCAGATACCAGCATATGAGAGAAAACAATTGACAACAAGTGACACCTCCATTTGTTTGTTAAGACAGTCATCAAAAGCATGTACTCAGCACCTCAACACTCAAGAAACAAGTGCACTTGTATTACGAAGACTACACTGGAAAAAAAAGGGGCTTGAAAATAAAAAAGAACATTTTTTTCTTTAACACATGATGACAGATTCAAATTTGCAAGAACTTTTTACTGCAGTACAAAATACACATGGATTTAATGGTTTTATCCCATTATCCAGCAGTAATGGCTAAAAGCAGAATGATCATGAACCATGAAACCCTCAAATACAGCTTTTCAAGAAAGTCTTTGAATAGTCTAAATGCAATCTGGGTCACGATTCATACAGACAATCACAATCAATTAAAGGCTGTATCCTAGCAACAGTCTTTAAATGTGAGATTTTGGGGGTTGATTCTTTTCACCCAATTCTACCCAACAGTTCTTTAGTGCAACAAACTAAGACAACAGCAGGAGCAAGACAGGAAAGAGGCTGTAGGCCTGTGAGGTTGCCTTTCAACAATCACCCAAAGACCTAACAAATTGAAGGGTTTAAAGTATCAATCATTCGGCTCAATCTGTGTGGAAGCTTGACAGTGTCATCATGTCACTGTCCAAAACAATATTATATATATATATATATATATAAATGAAAACAATAACAAAATGAATGAAAACTGAATGATCTGATATGAAGCTATACTATGGCTAATTTAATCTGAATTAAAGACCAAAAAGGACATTTTTGGTTGATTCTGTCTCAAATTAAACTCATTTTGTCAGAATGTCCTGCTAGTGTAGTGAAAAATATTGATTTCTCTTTGAAAAATAATTAACATGCTTACTATAAATGTACTAAAATATCCCTTTTATATTTTAAAGTGCAGTTGTATTAAATATTTGTGTCATAACAATAACAATAAATAATAATAATAATAATTATTAGTTTTACTACTACTGCTACTACTACTACTACTACTACTACTACTACCCAGGGTTTTTACCCTGTGGTATTGAAAATGGTATTGAATATTGATATTGTTCAAGGTATTACATAAAATAGTGATGGCCAATGATTAATCACAAATAATCACATCCAAAAATAAAAGTTTTTGTTTAAATAATATATGTCTGTATACTGTGTATATTTATTGTATAGATAAAAACACACACATACAGTATATGAAGCATCATTGTGGAAAAAAAAAAATATTTCTCAGCTTTTATTTACATTTGAACAAAAAGTGGCATGTCTAAAATTATTCATACCCTTTGCAAACTGTCACAGTCTATGGGAAAATCCAAAGTTCTATACCATTTCAAATAGTCCAAGCTGTTCTAAAGCATCTTATTACACGGCTCTTTGGAATGCTTGATTCTGATTGGTCAGTTGAGACATTTGCAGGTTCGTTCTTTTCAAATAATCACCGCTCCAAAGTAATAACACATAGCTGGTACTACTTGTATGTTTAAAATCCCTCCGTGCCAACAAAGATTACCGTTTGGCGCCATCTTGTGACAAACACTGGACAACCACAATTAACAATGGAAAATTTCGACATTAATCTATTTAAATTGTCTTACTAACGTACATAATTTGAATGTTAGTCACGTGGTACTATATCGTTTCGCGGAAGGATAAAAATGTTAATTTAAAACAAATATGCCAATAAAAGGTTTCAAATTCATATTCATGTCCAGTTTTTTTCCTTATGTGGCAAGTAGCCGTGTAATAAGCGGGATAACTACCGGCTGCCTGTACATTATCCCTTACATAATTGCCCTGATTCAAGTGACACTTGTGCTGGCCAGGAGGATAGTGAGAGAGGTAAAAAAAAGAGTCCAAGGATCATCACCAAGGCCATCCTGATGAATTTGGGCTGTGCTGGTGGCAACATCTCAAGGCAGACAGTCCAACGAACACTGCACACTGCTGGGTTCCACGGATGCAGACCAAGGAGGACACCACTTCTCCAGATAAGGCACACAAAAGCCCGCTTGGCCTTTGCAAATGCTCATCTGGACAAAGAAGAAGACTTCTGGTCTTCTGTTTTATGGTCAGATGAAACAAAAATTGAATTGTTTGGCCACAATGATGTAGCCTTCATTTGGCGTGAAAAATGGAGAAGGCTTCAACCCTAAGAATACCATCCCCACTGTCAAACATGGAATCTAATGTTTTGGAGGTGTTTTTCAGCCGGTGGACCAGGGAACATAATCACAGTAAACGGCAACATAAAAAAGGAGCAATACATCAAAATTCTCAACAACAACATCAGGCAGTCTGCAGAGAAACTTAGCCTTGGGCACCAGTGGACATTTTAGCACGACAACGACCCAAAACACAGCAAAAGTGGTGAAGAAATGGTTAGCAGACAAAAACATTAACGTTTTGCAGTGGCCCAGCCAGAGTCCTGACTTAAATCCACTTGAGATCTGTGGAGGGAGCTAAAGATCAGGGTGATGGCAAGGAGACCCTCCAACCTGAAAGAGTTGGAGCTCATCACTAAAGATAAATGGGAAAAAATACCAGTGGACACATGCAAAAAGCTGGTCAGCAATTACAGGAAATTATGTTTGATTGCTGTAATAGCCAATAAAGGCTTTTCTATTGATTATTGAGAAGGGTATGAATAATTTTGGACATGCCACTTTATGTTCAAATGTAAATAAAAGATTAGTAATAATTTTTTCCACAATGATGCCTCTTGTACATCATCTTATTATCTTTTGGGGGAAGCCTGTGTAATTTCCGGTCAAAAAAAAAAAAAACTTGCTGGTTGTATAAAAGTAACTTTAAGTCAGAATTTGCCAGGGGTATGAATAATTTCGGGCTTGACTGTACATAATAAATATACATAGTACACACACATATTATATACACAAAAACTTTTATTGTGGATGTTATTAATCATGATTAATTATTGCCCAGCACTAATTAAAAATTCAAATATCATGACAACACTACTCAGAATAAATGAAATTGTAAGCTAAATGTAGAAAACAAATACACAATATCATATAACTTATGTGCAAATATCAGTTTCTAATTGACAACATGGCTACTTGTTGGTAAATAGAGACCAGAAAGGAAAAAAAAAGTGAGATCAGTTATTAAATAAATACAGTACTTATAAAATGTCTGTTATTATACCACTGCTTCCTTCCACAACAAAAACATGCATTTGTAATGTTGTCTGTTGCTTCTCTTAGAAATTTTACCTTTGGCACTAAGATGCAAGAACTACTTCCACTAGACGCTGCCATTGGAAACGACCTTGACCTGCATGGGATGCTGAGAGCGAGTTAGTTTCTCTGCTTGATTGGGATTTCCGCTTGACTTCAGACCAATGGGGAGTGTGTGTCATTTTGACAGAGCGTGTACTTGAGGAAGTGAGCGAGAGAGACTGAGCGACAGACAGGGAGAGAGGGAACACTGAACAGACTTCCGAACTCATTTCTTGGAAGCTGAGTCGGCAGAGCTACCTGCTGGGAATGGAACGAGGGCCAATCAGTTGATGTCACACACCCCATGGACGGGATTTAATAACCTTTACTGTGCAGCAGGCCCTCTTGAACGGCTTGATATTTCATAGTGTGCGTGTGTGTGTGTGTCTCTCTGTGTGTGTGTGTGTGTGTGTGTGTGTGTGTGTGTGGGAAATAGTGAGAGAGACACAAACAGACCTTGAACAATGTTGCATTCAGGTTTTCTCCAACAGGTTGTTGTCAACACATCATCTTTTATAGATGCGTTACATGCCCGCATCTGTCATACTGTGCGAATCATGCTGGGAAAACATCAGGGAGGTTTTAAGTTTGCACAGACTTGTAAAGTCATGAGATATATATAGATACACTGCCGTACAAACTTTGAAGACATAATTTCTGCTTATCAAGGATACGTTTATTTGATTAAAAATACAGAAAAAACAGTGATATTGTGAAATATTATAATATTATAATATACTTTTAAATATAATTAATTTCTGTGATGCAAAGCTGAATTTTCAGCATCATTAATCCAGTCTTCAGTGTCGCATGATTCTTTAGAAATCATTTTAATATGCTGATTTATTATCAATGTTGGAAACAGTCGTGCTTCTTAATATTTTTTTGGAATCTGTGATACTTTTTTCAGGATTCTTTGATGAATGAAACATTAAAAAGAACAGCATTTATTAAAAATAGAAATCTTTTGTAACAATATACACTACAGTCAAAGTTTGGGGTCAGTAATTGTATTCTTTCTTTTTTCTTTGAAATAAATTAATACTTTTATTCAGCAAGGATGTGATAAATTGATAAAATGTGATAGTCAAGACTTATATTGGTAAAAAATATTTATATTTTGAATAAATGCTGTTCTTTTTAACATTTTATTCATCAAAGAATCCTGAAAAAAAGTATGACAGATTCCAAAAAACATATAGCAGCACAACTGTTTCCAACACTGATAATAAATCAGCATATTAGAATCATTTCTGAAGGATCATGTGACACTGAAGCTTTGCATCACAGAAACACATTTTATTTTAAAGTATATTAAAATAGAAAACGGTTATTTTAAACTGCAATAATATTTCATAATATTACTTTTTCTGTATTTTTAATCAAATAAATACCTTAAAAAACCTTAACTTTTAAATGGTAATGTACAGTCAAACCCTAAATTATTCATACCCCTGGCAAATTCAGACCTAAAGTTACTTTTATTCAACCAGAAAGAAATAACATATTTCTCAGCTTTTATTTACATTTGAACAAAAAGTGTCATGTCCAAAATTATTCATACCCTTTGCCAACTGTCACAGTCTATGGGAAAATCCAAAGTTCTATACCATTCCAAATAGTCCAAGCTGTTCTACAGCATCCCAATTACCCTGATTCATTGGGAACAGCTGTTTTAATCAACTCAACAGGTGAAAAACAGAAGCTCTCTGTTGTTGGTTTGTGGACAGTCATGGCTAAGAAAAATGAGCTCACTGAGGACCGACGGCTGCGCATTGTGGCTGCTCACAAGTCAGGAAAGGGCTATAAGACCATACCTAAATGTTTTGAAGTTCCAGTGGCTACAGTGCAAAGAATTGTTAAAAAATAGAAGACGTTCCGCACTGTGAAAAATCTCAGAGGACATGGTCGGAAGCCAAAAGTGACACCTGTGCTGGCCAGGACGATAGTGAGAGAGGTAAAAAAGAATCCAAGGATCACCACCAAGGCCATTCTGATGAATCTGGGCTCTGCTGGTTCCACAGAGTGGTGAAGAAATGGTTAGCAGACAAACACATTAACGTTTTGCAGTGGCCCAGCCAGAGTCCTGACTTAAATCCAATTGAGAATCTGTGGAGGAAAGAGTTGGAGCTCATTGCTAAAGATGAATGGAGACATACAAAAAGCTGGTCAGCAATTATACGAAGCGTTTGATTGCTGTAATAGCCAATAAAGGCTTTTCTATTGATTATTGAGAAGGGTATGAATAATTTTGGACATGCCACTTTTTGTTCAAATGTAAATAAAAAGCGGAGAAATTTTTTTTTTCCACAATGATGCCTCTTGTACATCGTGTTATTATCTTTTGGGAGAAGCCTGTGTCATTCCCGGTCAAAAAAACTTGCTGGTTGAATAAAAGTAACTTTAAGTCAGAATTTGCCAGGGGTATGAATAATTTTGGGCTTGACTGTATATATCTGCATTAGATATTAAGAATTATATATAGATACATTACTTAAAGGCTGTATCAGCGATTTTAGGCTGAAACATAAAGTGTCAAATTCATCTGATCTTTCTTCACGATCCGCTTGCTGCCTGCCCCATAAATTGTCTGTGAAAAAACCGCGTCTCTCTGGTCAGCCTAGGGTCCGAGATATGCCAAAAAAACAATCGGTGCTACCAACATTTCCACAGCAAAAACAAACATTGTTCCAACCAATCAGCGTCAGGGGTTTGGTGTTGTGGACTTTCGCTCCGCCTCCCTCACATCCCTGCACCAGTAGGAAAGTCCACAACACGAACCCCCTGACGCTGATTGGTTGGAACACGGTTTGTTTATCTGTGGTGTGTTGATAGCGCCGATTGTTTTTTTGGCATATCTCGGACCCTAGGCTGACCAGAGAGACGCGGTTTTTTCACAGACAATTTATGGGGCAGGCAGCGAGCGGATCGTGAATAAAGGTCAGCTGAATTTGACACTTTATGTTTTAGGCTAGAAATCGCTGATACAACCTTTAAGTTTAAAGTTGTTCTTACTTCACTGGCAACCTAAAACTCAATTCTATACAGATATATTTAATGGAACAAGGAAATTCAGATTTTTTTCTATTGCTCACCAATACAAGCTTGCTTTGATGTTGAAGTTCATAAGGGCATGTGCTTGACTGAATAGATGACAAGACATGTGTACTGACAGGAACTCCCTCTGGTACAGTCTCGCTAACAACAGCCTCAGCCATTAGAAGTGAGTTTACGTGTGCAAGTGTGTGTGTGTGTGTGTGTGTGTGTGTTCTATGTGTGTGAGAGAGATAGAAATGAAGTGAAAGCGATTGTTGCCTTTGTGATTCTGTCTGCTGTGTAGATGTCAGAACTGGGCTTTGAAAAAAATCCATGTTAGTTAACAATTAGTTTAGGCCTTAAAACATATTGTTACCATTTGAGATGCTTCAGTGAATGACCTGGACAACAGAGTAACAGGTGTGAGCACAGTTCAAAATGACTCGTTCATTCTGTTTAATGTAGTGTAGTGTTTGGACGTGTGTCCACACAGAAGGACAACTTCGAAAACAGGGCCAAGTATGAGGGCACCATCTGTCCCATGCGCATGTCTGCGTTTGTGCTTGAACAACAATGTCAGCACTCTGGCATCCAAGTCATATGTATTGTGCAAAGATTAAATATAAAAGATTATGGTTTTATAGATTAAGGGCAGATCTTTGTTAAAAAAACAAGTACACCTGTCATACACTACTATTAAAAATGTCGAGGTCAGTAAGATTTATTTAAAAAAAAAATATATATATACATACTTTTGTTTTGCAAGGGTGAATTATATTGATCAAAACAAGACATTAATACATTTTACAATTTAATAAAATATACATACTTCAAATAAATGCAATTCTTCTATTCATTAAATAAAAAAAATTAAATCATGATTTTCACAAATATATTAAGCATATTAGCTTAATATAATCAGCATATTAGAATAATTTCTGAAGGATCATGTGACACTGAAGACTGGATTAACGATACTGAAAAATATCAGCTTTATATATATTTACCTGATCTCATGACAAAAATGTACCTGTGGGAACTTTTTTGCAAGATATAAAATATGTACCAATAAGTACATATCCCTGCAGTTGCCAACAGAAATTAACACTAGAGACGGTAAAACAGAGAGCACTTGTAATCTTTTTAGATATGATCACAGCTCCATATATTTCCCTTTCGGGACGTAACAAGCTTGCTCGGTAGTTTAGTTGGCACCGAATTGGATTTAGGATGCATAATCCTTGGGTTCGAATCCTGTGAAAAACATGACTCACAATGAAAGAGCTGAAAGATAAGAGATTTAAAAACAAGCTAATAAGAAATGCTTGCGATTGTATTTTTACGCCGCATTTGCTTTGGTTCATACCATCACATAGGTTTAGGTGCAGTGCAAATGGTACGTTATTTTAAAATGTCACAAAGCATTGGAGTTATAGCGCAAAAGTTCCCACAGGCGTGCTTTCGTCTTGAGATCATGTTTATTTTAAAATGTATTAAAACAAAAGTTATTTTAAATTAATATTTCTCAATATTACTGTTTTTACTGTGTTTTGATATTAATGCAGCCTTGGTGAGCAGAAGAAAAGAAAACTAGGTGAGTAAAGTTTGTCACGGTTCATGGGTTCACAGACTCATTTTTGCGTCTGTGTGTGTGTGCTGAGTGTGGGTGTGGCTGGTTTCGCTGACGAGCTGATCGGATTCAACTGCGGCTCGTTAGTACGACTATTTAAGATCTGCTTTTTTTGTCCTTGTTGTCAGATCGTTCAGTGTTGTCTCGTCTGGCTGGTCTCCTGTGTTTGCTCTCCGTGTTCCTCCTCGGCTTGGATTTACGGTCTGATGGTTCCTGGCATTCCCGTTTCTGGATTCCCTGCCTTCGGTTGTCTGCTGAGCCTGCGTCATCAGCCGCCAGTTCCAACGCACAGTCCTACTTCTGACTACCTGTTATCATCTATCTGCCACTTCAATAAACTGCCTTTTTTGCATTACGTTCGTGAATCCTCTCTTTCATTCCTGACAGAACGATCTGACCTCAATGGATTCAGCGGATGCACCAACGCTTGGAGACATTCTGTCAGCAAACAACTCTCGGATGGATCGACAAGAGGAACAGATGCTGGCGACTGGTCGAGCTGTGCAGGCTTTGGTGATGCAGGTGTCCGAGCTCACCAATCAATTACAACAGCTGAGATCGCCCGCTGCACCCTCCTACCCACTCCAGAAGTTTACTCTGGTGAGCCCAACCTTTGAAGAGCATTCCTAACTAAATGCTCTATGAATTTTTCATTATAGCCTGTGACTTTTGCTTCTGAACAAGCTAAGGTGTCTTTAGTGTTGACGCTGCTCTCAGGGCGTGCTGCCCAGTGGGAGACGGCGGTGTGGGAGAATCAACATCCCTGCTGTGCCTCGTTCCAACAACTATCAGAGGAGATGAGACGAGTTTTCGACCGGGCCGTCATGGGTCGTGAGGCAGCCAGTGTGATGGCAGATCTGCGGCAGGGGGATCGTTCCGTTTCTGATTATTCCATCGAGTTCCGCACGCTGGCTGCCGAATGCAAGTGGAACGAGGTGGCGCAGTGGGACATGTTCCTGCATGGGTTGGCTGACCGTGTTCAAAGAGAGATATTCACCCTGGAGTTACCAACGGACTTAGATGGACTCATTTCTCTGGCTCTTCGGGTGGACGCCCGTCTCCAGCGTCGCGATCAACTCACTCGTCCGTCTTCGCCACCAGAACTTCCCGCTCAGCACGTCCAGGTGTCCAGCAACACGGTCAGACCGGTTTTTGATCACGAACCCATGCAGGTTGGTAGAGCTCGGCTCTCCCGGGAGGAGAGGGACCGGAGAAGATCTAAGGGCCTCTGCTTGTACTGTGGCGCGGCCGGACATTTTATATCCAACTGCCCGCTAAAAGACAGAGCCCGACAGTAGGAGGATGGTTACTGTCAGGCGGCCTCACACAGAGCAACCCTTCGTCGATGACTCTCCTCCCGGTGAGACTTCAGTGGACAACCGAATTCCACAACTGTAAGGCCTTGTTGGACTAGGGAGCTGAAGGTAATTTTATGGATTGGGATTTTGCTCACTACCTTCAGATTTCTATAACTCCTCTAAAAAAAGATTTCTGTTAACGCTTTGAATGGACAATCCCTACCCAGCATCACTCACTCCACTGTTCCCATCACCATGATTACCTCCGGTAACCACCAGGAGGTGCTCACCTTCCTCCTCACCTCCTCTCCCTCGATTCCGGTGGTGTTGGGACATCCCTGGCTGGTTCGCCACAATCCTAGGGTGGATTGGGGCCTGAATTCCGTCTCCTCTTGGGGGGAGTCCTGTTTCTCTGACTGTCTGCTTGTCTCTTGTGTCTGCTTGTCCCACTGTGTCTCGTTCTCTGTTGCAGGATGAGCCTGTGAACCTGTCTAACATGCCCCAGGAGTACCTCGACCTGAAGGAAGTGTTCAGTAAGTCCAGAGCCGCTTCTCTTCATCCGCATCGTCCTTATGACTGTGCCATAAAGTTATTGCCAGGTACGTCTTCGCCTAAGGGCAAGTTATACTCACTTTCTGCTCCTGAGAGGGAGGCCATGGAGAAATATATTTCTGATTCTCTGGCAGCCGGGCTCATCCGTCCCTCCTCTTCAGGATTCTTTTTTGTCAAAAAGAAGGATGGCTCCCTGCAACCTTGTATTGACTACTGGGGGCTGAACAACATCACGATAAAGAATACTTATCCTTTACCGTTGATGTCTTCAGCTTTTGAGAGGTTGCAGGGAGCTTCCAATTTTTTCTAAATTGGATTTGCGCAATGCCTTTCATTTGGTCCGCATTAGGAGGGGGGATGAGTGGAAGACCGCTTTTAACACCCCCAGGGGGCACTTTGAATACTTGGTCATGCCTTTCGGCCTGTCCAACTCGCCCGCGGTCTTCCAGGCACTCGTTAATGACGTGTTGTGAGATATGGTCGATCAGTTCATTTATGTCTACCTGGACGACATATTGATTTTTTCTTCTTCTCTCCAGGAACGCGTTCAACACGTCAGGCGAGTGCTTCAGAGGCTGCTAGAGAATGGCCTTTTTGTCAAGGCGGAGAAATGCGTTTTTCATGCACAGTCTGTTCCATTTCTGGAATACATCGTCTCGTCCGAGGGAATACGCATGGATCCCAACGAGGTTAAGGCTGTGGTGGATTGGCCAACCCCAGATTCCCGCAAGGCCCTGCAGAGGTTTCTGGGGTTCGCCAATTTTTACCGTTGTTTTATCCGTAACTTCAGCCAACTAGCCACTCCTCTGACTCCATACGCCTTATTCAGCCCGCTGCCATTTTGAATCGAAAACGAGGCTGTGAGGGATAGCAGTCCAGCAGCGCCCACTGTGGCGCATTGTTGCGTACTGGGATGTAGATCGTATAGCCGTAAAATAATAGGTCATTTCACATTTTTCCACAGGACAAAGCGCTCCAGAAAACGTGGACTGATCGACAGGACATATAACCTAACTTTCAGGTAACAATATTGCATTTATTTAAGAAAATGACTGTGGAAACTAGCCGGTTGGCTAATTGCTAATTTATAATGCGAGCATGTTTATCTTCCTTTAAACGTTTACGCAGAGCTAACATGTGATGTATTACTACAACAACTAAACTAAATAGATTACAAAGAACACAAGAGTGCTCAACATTTTACTCAGGATTGTTTTTCAAAAACACTGACTGGAATTAGGACGCTTAAGGAGGGTTCAGCTCCGTCTGTGTTTACCTGGACTCAAAGACCTCACGAAAAGAAAACCTTGCGATTGTAAATGAAAAAGATATTCTTTTTAAATGATGTTTTAAAGATCAACATGTTTAATAGTTTGTGTTAAGAGCCTGCAGTTAGATCGTAAGCCTCTTTCAGACAACATGTTAAGACATACAAAAAACAGTGGGTTGAAAGTTTATTTTTATGCAAAGAGATCAAAAGATAACAATTATTTATTAGTTTGCCATGTAGTGTTTGATGTCAACCCCTTTTAAAATCGCTAAATGATATTCAGAACATTATATTTTTGTTTCTGTCTTTAGACAAGGAAAATGTCATGTTTATCGTAATTTCATAATAAAGGTAGGGAAGACGCTTATGACCTAGCTGCAGGCTCTTAACACAAACCATTAAGCATTTTAATCTATATAACATCATTTGAAAAACTCTATGTAAGCGTTTAAAGGAAGATAAACATGCTCCCATTAGAAATTAGCAGTCTTTCCACAGTCATTTTCTAAAAAAAAAATGCAATATTGTTACCTGAAAGTTAGGTTATTTGTCCTGTCGATCAATCCACGTCTTCTGGAGCTCTTTGTCCTGTGGAAAAATGTGAAATGACCTATTATTTTACGGATATACGATCTACATCCCGGTACGCAACAACGCGCCACAGTGGGCGCTGCTGGACTGCTATCCCTCACAGCCTCGTTTTCGATTCAAAATGGCAGCGGGCTGAATAAGGCGTATTGACCTCCTCCAAGACGACGTTCAGGTGGTCTGATGCAGCTAACGTTGCATTTACCAACCTCAAGAGCCGCCTCGTTTCTGCTCCCATTCTCGTTGCCCCTGATCCCACACGTCAGTTCGTGGTGGAAATTGACGCGTCGGAGGTGGGGGTAGGTGCGGTTCTTTCTCAGCATTCTCTCTCGGACGACAAGATGCACCCCTGCGCATTTTTTTCCCACCGCATGTCGACTACTGAATGGAATTACGATATTGGTAACAGAGAGCTGTTGGCAGTTAAGCTAGCGTTAGAGGAATGGCGTCATCGGTTAGAGGGTTCGGGGGTACCCTTTATCGTCTGGACTGATCATAAGAACCTTGAATACATCAGGTCTGCCAAACGTCTTAATTCCAGGCAGGCTAGGTGGGCCTTGTTTTTCGGTCGTTTTGATTTTTCCATCTCATATCGTCCTGGTTCTAAGAACATCAAGTTCGCATTTTTGATCGTTCGGAACGTCCTTCCACTCCCGAGCGCATTGTTCCTGAGAGACTTATTATTTCTACTCTCACTTGGGAGGTGGAAGCTAAGGTCCGCGCAGCCTTAGAAGGGGTTACGCCCCCGCCCGGGGGTCCACCTAGCCGGTTGTTCATGCCGGAAAGATAACAGTCAGACGTTATCCAGTGGGCTCATTGTTCTAACGTGGCTTGCCATCCAGGAATAAATCCTACTAAGTTTCTAGTTAAACAACGGTTCTGGTGGCCCTCCATGGCCCGCGACACTAGAGAATTAGTTTTGGCCTGTTCGGTCTGTGTGCATGCTAAGACTTCCAATCGACCCCCAGAGGGGTGACTCCAGCCGCTGTCTGTCCCTTCGTGACCCTGGTCCCACATCACTCTCGATTTTGTTTCTGGTCTACCACCCTCCAAGAGTAACACGGTTGTTTTGACCGTAGTGGACCGGTTCTCGAAGGCGGCCCATTTCATCCCCTTACACGCATTTGACCAAGACTCAGGACGATCGCCACCGGTTGAAGCCTCCCGTCTATGTCGTTGGTCAAAAAGTGTGGCTTTCTTCCAGTAACATTCCGCTCCGCTCCATTTGTAATAAACTAGCTCCCAAATTCTTAGGCCCTGTCACTAAAATCCTTAGTCCAGTGGCAGTCCGCCTCAAACTACCTCAGCGTACAGGAGAATTCATCCGTTTTTTCACGTTTCCAAAATCAAGCCTGTTTTTCATTCTCCCCTTAATCCGCCTGCCCCGGTTCCTCCACCGCCACGTCTCGTAGATGGGGAACTTACTTATTCAGTCCGTCGCAGTCTGGACTCGAGACGGAGGGGACGAGGAATTCAGTACTTGGTGGACTGGGAGGGTTACGGTCCAGAGGAGAGAAGTTGGGTTCCAGCTAGGGACATTTTGGATCACTCCCTTATTCATGATAACATCTACGGGTAAGTTCTCCTGAGAGCGCCAGGAGGCGCTCTTAGGAGGAGGGGTACTGTCACGGTTCATGGGTTCACAAACTAATTTTTGCGTCTCTGTGTGTGTGTGCTGAGTGTGGGTGTGGCTGGTTTCGCTGACGAGCTGATCGGATTCAGCTGCGGCTCGTTAGCGCGACTATTTAAGATCTGCTTTGTTTGTCCTTGTTGTCAGATCGTTCGGTGTTGTCTCGTCTGGCTGGTCTCCTGTGTTAGCCTAGCCTGAAAATTTAAAGCAGTTGTAAAAGCTTGAAGTTTGAAAGTTTAGATGTTGTTAACATGTTGCTAGCATATTTTAGCATGTTTTTAGTATGTTCAAAGTCCCTTTAAGGCAAGTCATGTCACTTGGCGGCCATCTTTGAAACGCCTCTCGGGCAGGAAAGTGCAGCTCCTATCTCTTTGAATGGAGAAACATCAAATTCTCCAAAACTGTTAACCAAGCTTACAATTGAATTAAAACCAAGTGAAACCAGCTAAAGTTCTGAAGCTCCAAATATTTCAGTTTCGGGAAGTAACAAGCTTGCTCGGTAGCTCAGCCGGCATGAAATTGGACTTAACAAGCAGAATTCTTGGGTACGACCCTGTTGATAAAACCAGCATATGCTGGTTAGATATGTTTTGATGCTGATATGCTGGTAATGCTGCTCAACATGACCAGCTAAGGACCAGCATAATCCAGCTAAAGACCAGCATTAACCAGCTAAAGACCAGCATTAACCAGCAAAGGACCAGCATAAACCAGCTAAAACCAGCATCCCAGCATCAAAATATACCTAACCAGCATTTGCTGTTTTTTTCAACAGGGGAATGCCGTAAAAAACATGACTCATGATGAAAGAGCTGAAAAATTTTCATTCTATCACGTATGTTTAGGTGTAGTGCAGATGGTACGTTATTTTAAAACATCACAAAGCATTAGAGTTATAGCACCACTCGACGGACATTTCGCAAAACGTACATTAGTATGCTTCTAGCATATTTCAAGTATGATTAGCATATTGTTAGCATGTTTCTAACATTATTAGCATGCTGCTAGCATTTTTGTAACATGATTAGTATGTTGTTTATACATGATTTCTAAACCCAAGTAAAACCAGCTGATTTCGAAAAAAAAACTGGCTTAAAACCAGCTAAAACCATTCTAGGCTGGCTGTCTAGTTTTAGCTAGTTTAAGCTGTAAATAGCTGGTTCATGATGGTTGCTCTTTTAGCAGGTCTCCTTGAAGAGCTAAGGCCATGCTGAACAGCTAAAAAGTGGCCAAAACCACTTTAAAACCAGCCTGGAAGACCAGCCAAAGCAGCCAACCAGCTTAGGCTGGTTTTAGCTGCGTTTCTTTTTTTTAATAAGGGAGTTGTTACGCTTTACTATAGCAATAGATAGCTTAAATACACCATAAGTCTTATTGTGTAAAAGTTTTCACACCCTCAATGAAAGTCTATGGCATCAAGTGGTTTTGATAGTCTGGTTTTCAAAAACCGTAAGCCAGTCTGAAGGTCTGATCCGAGTTTGGTGGTTGTAGCTTTAAAGCTCTAAGAGGAGATACTGACTAAATTTTTGCTCAGAAGAAGCTTAAATAGCAGATCTAAATAGCTTTCTCAAGCCAACTTAATTTAAATCCTACCCATATTAACACCAGAACCTTGACAACAAGAGGAGCAGAGCTATTTTTGTTTCAAATGTTTCGCTTCAGTCAAGTTCATATGACTTTTTACTTATTTATCTAAATGTAACTGAACTTCAGTCAGAAATTTACTTTAAAAATCACCTTTCCAAAGTGAAAAAGTCATTCGCTTTTTATAAAATGACTCACACAAACACTTATGATGCCATTTTCAATTTACTCAGCAATGACATCTTAATTGGCCATTACAGACTCACACGCATTGCCTTTCAGGCTCTCTCTTACACACACACAAACAATGGTCTCAGTTGGGCCAAATGGCTTTCCGTGACAAAGTCAAAATGAGAGGAAGAAGCAAAGAGAGTGTAGATCAGGGAATAGAGGAGGAATAGAGGGAAACAGAAGAAGACAAGAAATGACAAGCAGAGAAACAAGGAATGAAAGACACTCCTAAAGAGAGAGATAGACAATATCCCTAAAGTAGAGCAACCATATCTCTTTCAGTTTCTTTTTCTCAAGCCCTGAGGCAGTTTTCCCAATCACAAAACAAACCAAAACCCAACAGATAGTGGAGTTCACATACACCATGTGTGTGTGTTTCAGCATGTCAGAGAGTGCAGGTGAACAGTGAAAGTGTGCCATGTTTGTGTGGGTGGAGTTTGGCTAAACGTGCTTGGTGCTCAAACACCCTCAAAGTTTCAGGACTCAGGACGTGTTCCAGCAGAGCTGGGGGGGGGGGGGTTACCACGGTAATATGGGGGTCCTGGTCTTGCGTAACTGGTTAACACTAACAGAAATAGTCAGAAGAAGTGAAAGAGAGTGTGAGAGAGAAGACAGTGAATGGGAGTAGAAGAAAAGCAGCGAAAGAGGGAGGAACCCTGCTGAGTGCACCGACTGAGAGCAGCGGGACGGAGGATTTACTCGGGGGATCTTTCCTTTCATTAAGATTTACAGAAATGAAAACACAAACATTTTGAATCCGTTTATGTGTATTTATTGTTCTCTGGAGTGAACAGGGAGTGAAAAGCCTGTGTCCCTGTATATACATGCATTAAAATGTATGTGGCCGTCTCGAGGATGTTAATTACTCAATCATCTAATGTGATTTAAATGTGAATCTTGACAGCTTGTGGTTTGGTTTGGAGGGAGAGATGTAAAGCTCATGGATGCTAGTGCATGTAGGCCATTACGCTGCATCTGTCCCTGGGCTACCACACAACAATGAAGCCTTTCATTCTCTCTGTAGCCCCATATCAGCCCCCTCCCCATTAGACACACACACACCATCTATTCCCTAACCCCTGCCACCTCCTCTTTCCTTTCCTCTCCTCCTGACCTCTTTATCACATTCTCTCATGGTTTTGTAAGACTGCCATTAGAATCAGGTTCACAGCTGAAAATAAACACATGAAGATTTGAGATACATAAAATATCAAGAAATGATAGATTCTAAAACATAAATTCTTTTACACAAACTTTTTCTAGGAAGTTTTTTTTTTAAATAGCAGATTTATTTTAAAAGTTCAGATAGGACTTTTAATTAAGTGATGTGTAGTTTTTGTATGGTGGATCTGAGCTCAACAGATGTAACAATTAAATGGATAGTTCACCCAAAACTGTTATTAGTTACTCACCCTCATCTCATTTCCAAACCTGTAAGACCTTCATTCGTCTTTGGAAAACAAATTAAGATATAAGATAATCCGAGCGCTAGACAGCAATGCAACTACCATGTTCAATGCCCAGAAAGGTATAGTAAGAACATCGATAAAATAATCCATGTGACATCAGTGATTCAATTGTAATGTTATGAAACTACGAGAATACTTTTTGTGCATAAGATGTTCATACCCTTAAATTAAAGGGGTCATCGGATGCAAAACTAACTGTTAAATGTTGTTTGAACATTAATGTGTGTTGGCAGTTTGAGACACCCTACAGTGATAAAAAAAAAAATCCACCCAGTGGTATTTTTTTTAATCTTTAAAAGTAATATCCCCTTTTTAAAATCAGGTCATTCTCAGCTTCTTGTCGTTGTGACGAAACACAGTTGATTGACATGAATGCCTTACCTCAGACTCGCCCTCACTGAGCTGAAACAGTCCGAATACGATCGCCATTGTGTCGACTCAGGTGAAGAGGAAGACTCTTTTCGAGTGATTGAGGTGTTCTGTTGTTGGATGTAATAATGAATATAGCAGTCGTCATTTACTCCCGACATCTGAGACGCTTAAGAGACAGAGGACAACATTACTTTCATTTTTTAAAGGAAAGAGTCGATCCCGATCTACATGCATCTATGTTCGTGTGAATCATTTGTGATGCCGCTTCACCCACAGCAGAACTGAGTATAAGGGTTTTTATGCATCTTTGCAAATGGCCTTTCTTAATAATGTGCTTGTTGGCAAGTTTCGCCAATAAACGCAGCTAAACGCGACTAAATGCGGCTAAAATAAACATTACAGCTCGTAATCCCTCAGCAGAGAGGGGCGAGGCAAGCACATTTGCATTTAAAGGGCCGATGCGATAAAATGAGCTGATATTTTGCAGAGCTGATTTTGACAAGGTAAAAGGGTGTTTTTTTACACTATTACTGCGAATTTTTGACCAAAGTATATTAGAGACTTTTCATTAAGACCCTAAAGAACCCATTTAAGGTTTTTGAGGAAAACATTCCAGGATTTTTCTCCATATAGTGGACTTCAATGGGAGCCAGTGGTTTAAAGATCTAAATTGCAGTTTCAGTGGAGCTTCAAAGGGCTCTACCAGATCCCAGCGAATTAATAAATGTCTTATGCAGTAAAACAATTGGTCATTTTCTAAAAAAATTAAAAATAATAACATTTTTATCACAAATGCTCATCTTGCACTAAGTCTGCGATGTGCATCTTCACGCATTATGTAATCATGTTTACAAAGGTCATGCATGGTTTGTTCTTTTTTCTGTGTCCTTTGCTTCATTTTCTAGTCCAACTTTAAAATCATCACCGACATTGTTGTTTTACCTTTTTTTTGTAAAGGGTGTTCGAACTTCTTTGCACATTAGCTTTGTAAACACTGGGTCGGTACTTCTGCCTCCATCACGTATGCATGATTGTGTAATGTGTGAGGTCGAGCTAGTGCAAGACAAGCATTTGTGGTTAAAAAAGTATACAAATTTACATTTTCTTTTAGAAAATTACCAATCGTTTCACTAGAGACGTGTGGAGCGCTTTGAAGCGGCAATTTGGACACGTTGGCCACCATTGAAGTCCACTATATGGAGAAAATCCTGGAATGTTTTTCTCAAAAACCTTTTTTTTTTTTTTTTTTGACTGAAGAAAGACATGAACATTTTGGATGACATGGGGCTGAGTAAATAATCAGAAACTAATCCTTTGATGTTGAACCACTGATGTCACATGGACTATTTTATTATTTTATCTATTATTTTTTATGTCCTTACTACCTTTCTGGACCTTTAACGTTTCAGTTGTGTTGCTGTCTACTGAGGGTCAGAAAGCTTCTGGATTTCATTAATAATATCTTAATTTGTGACCCGAAGATGGACAAAGGTCTTATGATTTTAGAACGACATGAGAGCGAGTAATTAATGACAGAATTTAGATTTTTGTGTGAACTATCCTTTTAAAGGAAATACAATCATTGTGCCATAATATTAAAATAAGAAGCTATATAAAGATGAATGAGAAACTGGAACCCACTGAAATCAAAGCGAAAACACTACCACTTAATATTCACTCATCCATGCATTTATTCACTGACCTATAAAATCCAAGGCTGACAGTGGCAGATGTAGAAAAGAAGCTACCAAATTTAATATGACAAGTTAATTTAAGCAATTGAATTGGACTGCAAAACTCAGTGTGCTATTAAAAATGTTTCAATGATTTTGGACATTAGTAATGGTCATTTCAAAATGTCATTCTTTACTTTTCAGTTTTGTTTTGAAAATTTGTAATTACAGACCTGTTCTCTGGATCAATATCACACTATTCATTATCAAAATTCATTGTTAATATTGTATGCATCAGTTTCTACAGTTTCAGTCCTATAATCTGAATGGACAAGCAAAGTTCAAGAGTTTGTGTCACCGGCTGTGTTCTTGCTGTGTTCCAGACAGCAGCATGTGAGTGGTGATGACTGAAAATGCAACTTGTTATATTGCTTAATTATATAAAAACAATAGACATCTTTGGTATGAACACATTAAGACAGCTAAGAAAACAAATGTGAATGTTTGTGGGAGGGCTTACCAGACATCACTGTTGCTATATTGTCATTTTGCATTGAAAAAAAAAAAAATCAATATGCACTACAGGGGAAATGAATAACGTTTTTTCATTTGGCAGTTAGCCTGGATTGATTTGCTCTAAAGAGTCAGATGCATAAAATGATAATATAACAATATAGCCTAAATATGCAGCTTAGTCATCTACAGGAATTTCTTTTTACATTACATACAGATCTGTTTTGTGTTCGCTTTTTTCATTTGGTCAACCATAAAAACATTGAAAATCTGGCTAACTCTACTAGAAAAAACAAAAACTTCAGACTTGATAGATACAACGTACAATAACATTACATATTCATCTTTCAAAAGACACACACTGCACTGTCTATTCATAGCTTAATTCTCCAGATTAGAACAGTTGAGGAATGAAGGCACACACCAATTAAAGTCTTAATTATTTTAGCCTACAGTATTCCTTGGCTGAAATAAATGATATCCAAATAGCGATGGAATGAAAAAGTAAACGAAAGAAAGAGAGAAAATAAAAAGGGACAGGTTCTCAGATGACTTACCAAGGTCAGAGACATGGTTATGTGTTGTTTCCTTCATTGGAAGTGGACTGCTTTCCAGCTATTTTTAGGCCAAATAACACAAGACCTAAGGAGCTGTCAATCACATGCTGGCATTCTTAAGAGACATTCTTCAAGCTGACCACCCAATCATCTCAGAGGGACTGACAGAAAGAGAACGCTGTCAAGTTATGTATCTGCTGCCCAATGCTGCTTCATGATCTTAGCCAGAGTCTGTGAAAGACTGACACAATCTTCAACGTCAACTTTATCCTCTTATACCCACACTTACACAATGTCTGGGTGGTATGAATGTGTTCACAATGCAACAGTAGAAATGTGTGAATATTGTTCACATTAACATACATCCACATGCCCATGAATGGGCAGGACTGCCTTATGATATTTACACATAGAAGTGAAAAAATATAGCGGAACAAATCCCAAAGAAGTCAAGACAAGGGACAACTTCTGTGCAGGAAAGACAGCATGATCCTTCAGAAATCATTCTAAAATGGTCATGTGGTTAGGGTGACCATTAGGGTTGCCACCCGTCCCTTAAAATACGGAATCGTCCCGTATTTGAGAATGAAATTGCGCGTCCCGTTTTGAATCAATACGGGACGGGTTTTGTCCCGTATTTTTTATAATTTTTTTTAAAGCAGCGTCTCATGCAAATAATCACTGCGGTAAAGCCAGCCGCGGTTCAGAAAAACACGGTCAAGCCAGCCGCGATTGATTTTAAGTGTGCGCGCATATTACAGTGATTACGGTAGTTTCAGAAACAACACAGAGAGAACGCGCTTGCAGAGCGCTTTTCATTTAGACGCCCAGGACTGAGAGATAATACTACAAAATGCTCGTGAATTTTTACTTACTTATTTATTTGCATTTCTGCTTTAATATCCGTTTTATTTATTGGTGTACTTGACGGTTCTTTTCTGAGAAATGGGACATTATTAGACTTTAGAGTCTAAGTAGAAAAAAAAACAATGATCAGTTCTTATTCAGGACGGCCCATATTATATGCAAAACTCATATGAAACCTTTTTACTGCAGCATTTTTGAGATATGGGACATGATTATATTTTAACGGGGTATATAGACCCCATTTCTAAAAAGTAGAAAAAAACAATGATCAGTTCTTATTCAGGACGTCCCATATTATATGCACAACTCATTTGAAACCTTTTTACTGCAGCATTTTTGAGATGACCCCCCCCCCCCCCCCCCCACCCACCCACCTCATTTCACTAAATGAGATTATATTTTTTACAGGGCAATAAGGTTTTCATATAAGATTCAGTTCAAACAGAAAGAGAATTTAAATAAATGTGTGATTTCTAAAAGTGCTTTGTCATTATTGAGCACTTGGGTACTTTTGCTGAATCACGGGTACTTTAGCTTACATCTTCCTTGTAAATACAGTCAAACCCGAGATTATTCATACCCCTGGCAAATTCTGACTTAAAGTTACTTTTATTCATTTTTGTTTTTGATTAGAAATGACAAAGACGTCTCCCAGAAGACAATAAGACGATGTGCAAAATTATTACTCATCTTTTATTTACATTTGAACAAAAAGTGGCATGTCCAAAACTATTCATACCCTTCTTGATAATCAATAGAAAACAACAATCAAACACTTCCTATAATTGCTGACCAGCTTTTTGCATGTCTTCGTATTTTTGCCCATTCATCTTTAGTGATGAGCTCCAACTCTTTCAGGTTGGAGGGTCTCCTTGCCATCACCCTGATCTTTAGCTCCCTCCACAAATACCCAATTGGATTTATGTCAGGACTCTGGCTGGGTCACTGCAAAACATTAATGTTTTTGTCTGCTAACCATTTCTTCACCCCTTTTGCTGTGTGTTTTGGGTCGTTGTCATGCGGAAATGTCCACTGGTGCCCAAGGCCAAGTTTCTCTGCAGACTGCCTGATGTTGTTGTTGAGAATTTTGTTGTATTGCTCCTTTTTCATGGTGCCGTTTACTGTGATTATGTTCCCTGGTCCACCGGCTGAAAAACTCCCACACAAAATTAGATTCCCACCACCATGTTTGACAGTGGGGATGGTGTTCTTAGGGTCCTTTTTTATGCCAAATGAAGGCTACATCATTGTGGCCACACAATTCAATTTTTGTTTCATCTGACCATAAAACAGAAGACCAGAAGTCTTCATCTTTGTCCAGATGAGCATTTGCCACACCCATAGGTGTGCAGTGTCCGTTGGACTGTCTGCCTTGAGATGCTGCCACCAGCAGAGCCCAGATTCATCAGGATGGCCTTGGTGGTGATCCTTGGATTCTTTTTTACCTCTCTCACTATCCTCCTGGCCAGCACAGCACTTTAGATTTTTCACAGTGCGGAACGTCTTGTATTTTTTAATAATACTTTGCACTGTAGCCACTGGAACTTCTAAACATTTAGATATGGTCTTATAGCCCTTTCCTGACTTGTGAGCAGCCACAATGTGCAGCCGCAGGTCCTCAGTGAACTCCTTTGTCTTAGCCATGACTGTCCACAAACCAACAACAGAGAGCCTCTGTTTTTCACCTGTTGAGTTGATTAAAACAGCTGTTCCCAATGAATCAGGGTAATTAGGATGCTTTAGAACAGCCTGGACTATTTGGAATGGTATAGAACTTTGGATTTTCCCATAGACTGTGACAGTTTGCAATGGGTAAGTAAGGGATAATGTACAGGCAGCCGGTAGTTATCGCAGAAATAAGCCCCGACAGTGTGATCAGGACCCGACGCGAAGCAGAGGCTACATGGCTACTTGCCACATAAGGAAAAAAAATGGACATGAATATGAATTTGAAACCTTTTACTGGCATATTTGTTTTAAATTAACATTTTTATCCTTCCGCGAAACGATATAGTACCACGTGACTAACCTTCAAACTATGTACGTTAGTAAGACAATTTAAATAGATTAATGTCGAAATTTTCCATTGTTAATTGTGGTTGTCCAGTGTTTGTCACAAGATGGCGCCAAACGGTAATCTTTGTTGGCACGGAGGGATTTTAAACATACAAGTAGTACCGGCTATGCGTTATTACTTTGGAGTGGTGATTATTTGAAAAGAACGAACCTGCAAATGTCTCAACTGACCAATCAGAATCAAGCATTCCAAAGAGCCGTGTAATAATTTTGGACATGCCACTTTTTGTTTAAATGTAAATAAAAGCTGCAATTTTTTTTTTCCCCACAATGATGCCTCTTATACATTGTCTTATTATCTTTTGGGGGAAGCCTATTACATTTCCGGTCAAAAAAAAAACAAAACTTGCGGGTTGAATAAAAGTAATTTGAGAATTTGCCAGGGGTATAAATAATTTCGGGCTTGACTGTATATATTTTTATATTTTATTAAAATGTTTTCAGAGGTAAATCAATAACAATTACAATATTAACAGTATTTCAAGTATGATCTATGAGATTTGTTACTTTAAATCCAAATTTTCTTTTCCAAAAGAAAAAACTTCAAATTTAAGGGTTCATCAGTTTAAATATACATTGAACCAAGCACCATCATAACATCTCAGCTGATAATTCAGTATACTTTATTTTTGACAAAACGTCCCATGTTTCAGTCGTGACAGCAGATTTTTGGAAGTGATAGTAATGTTTTGGTAGTAACCAAATCACATTACAGAATTTTAACCCACATACTAAAACATTACTAAAACACAAAAATATTGCATAACTGTATAAAAATTTTGTTTATTTTCCCCAAACAAAGGATGTTCCCTTTTGTCACTACCGAAACGTTGACATGTTTCAATACAGTAGTAACAATTTTATGGGATAACACCCCCCCAAAAAAACAAAATGTCACTACCGAAACTTCACCAAATGGTTACCTAGCACAGTTCTGAAAAGTGGTACACATATAAAAACTAAAGGTTTTGGACTAACTCCCCCAAAAAGTGTGTTTACTTATAAAAAGAAATGGTGTTCGGTACTGACATTCTTCAAAAGTTACACACAGATTTTCAGACTTTTGAACACATTTACCTCAAAATGATGATGCCTATCTCTACTCACCCTGCAGTCATGAGAGATGGGGACACAGGAATATTTCCTGATCATAAATGTAAGGATTTGGTTAAAATCAGTCTCAGCCAATTAACTAAAACACACAGTTTCGGTAATGACATGAAAATGTGGGACTTTTTCCCCATATTTTCATAAAGTTGCATAATTTACAGAGAAAATACCAAATAAATATTTTTTTGAACTTCACTTTTTTTTTTTAATAAAAATTTAAAAGACATCTGCAAAAATTATTTAAAATTTTTATACGTTGAAATGTAGGGGTCATGGTTCGGCACCGCCACCTCCCAACTGCAAGTACCCTATAAATGATGATTTTATGTATTCAGCTTACTGGTATTTTAAAAATTATTGTGGTTTTCAAAAGACAAAAAGTGTCAGTAAAAGCCTCATTTAGTGATCTGATGTGTTTTTTGTAAGAAAAATATCCATATTTAAAACAAAAGTGGTAACACTTTAATCTAGCTTGCGCAGTGGTACACAGAATTTACTGCTTTGGGAAGGTGCTGTTTACTGTTTTTCGGAAGGCGGACCTTCATCAAACCCGGAACTAATCCAGCCAGAAAAAAATAATGCGAACCACCAAGCATGAGAGCATGTTCTAGTGCACCCCCAAAACAAAATAAAGACTTTGTAAAAGAGCATAATAGAACCCCTTTAAATGCTTTTTCAATGTGTTTTTTGGGTGTGGGACAGCAGTTTGCACCAATTCTGTAGAATGGCCCATATATAACACTCAAACCATGATATAAGAACCCACCACTACCTCACACTCAACCTTGAGCTGTAACAACTGTTCATTGAGACATGCTTCTATGAAACTCCATCATGGAAAGCTTCTCCATTGCATAAACTAAGCTATTTTTAAGTATAACTTTGTGGTTTCATGTAAACACACTCACATACACATTCACAGCAGGTGTGCAAGAAAAGCTGCTCATCAGGGCTCGATTTAAAGGGTTGACTTGCCACGCAAAACTCCATCCAATGAAAGTTATAAAAGCTTAGTTACTCGATAACACGGAACGAAAATGTTAGAGATAAAAGAGAGAAGGGAATAGGCTATAAAGAAGGTCAGTACAAATTATTTACTGTTGTTTTCAGCAGAATCCAACACAACAAGGGCATGAATTCTAGACTTGTCTCTGAGGGAACCCGCTAACCCAGAAAATATCAGCAGTGAAACATATTAAACAAACTGACACTGACATTTCCCCCCAAAAAAGCCCAGAACAACTCTATCAGTGGGTCCTATTTAGACGTGTACTTTTTTACACCCCCAAGCAAATCCATCATCCCCTAGACATTGAAAGACCATGCAAAGGACATTTAAACATTTCCAATCTAAATTTATTCAACAATTTATTATTTTCTGCAGCATTCATGAGATTACTACAGCGTATGCGCTAAGAAATTGTTGAGAAGAAGAAAGAAAAAAGAAGAAATTGTTGAATAATGTCGTTATTTTTGTTTTCTTTACACACAAAAAGTATTCTCACAGCTTCATTGAATTGCGTATGAACCAATAATGTCACATGGACTATTTTATCGATGCCCTTACTACCTTTCTGGGCCGTTCGAACATTTCAGTTGCGTTGCTATCTATGCAGGGTCAGAAAGCTCTCGGATTTCATTAAAAAAAAAAAAAATCAATTTGGGTACAAAACATGAACGAAGGTCCTACGGGTTTGGGACAACATGAGGGTGAGTAATTAATGAGATGAGAGAAGAGAAGAGAAGAGAAGAGAAGAGAAGAGAAGAGAAGAGAAGAGAAGAGAAGAGAAGAGAAGAGAAGAGAAGAGAAGAGAAGAGAAGAGAAGAGAAGAGAAGAGAAGAGAAGAGAAGAGAAGAGAAGAGAAGAGAAGAGAAGAGACTAATACAGGATGGAAAGGTTTATGAAAATCTGCAGCTGAAGCACTTTGATCTCCTAGCAGGCCTGTCACAAGCTCTAAAGGTAACAAGCCATGCACACACACAAAATCCTGCTCTATGCGATCAAGCAACAAATCCACCTTAATTTGTCTTAGAAATGGTCTTCAGTCTGAACTATGAGGGTCTGTGTGAGTACATGGCAAGTATATATTGGATACACACATACACAAGCTGACCAATCAACCAAAATAATGTCAGTCATCTCCAATTTCCACTTGCTGTAGACCCCGCAGAGATCATTTGTGGGAAATAACAAGGCTCTCTATGCCCCAGTCTCTGTGAGTATGTGTGTGAGATCTCTTTTATCAATGTTCAGAGCATGAAAAATGAAACCTCAGGTGCAAAAAATACTATCAGGATACACCCTAAACTAAGTGCACACTGGTAGACTCTGCAGAGTATGTGATAAATATAGAGGAACAGGCTGTTTTTTTCCCAGCTAATGAGTCTACGCTGCAAAATACGTGTCTGAGAAAACAGCTGCTGTGGGCCAATCGGCAGTGATTACTCAGCACTTAGAGTCTGTGTCTGTGAGTGAAAGTGTCTGAAGAACTTACCCTGATTCTTCTCATAGCAGCGACAATCTCCATACGACTGTTGGGTCTTGGGACATCCAGGCTGCCAACATACTGCAAAAAGAAACACATGCTTGAATGTTAGATGAAGAGAGTTGTGTTGAAACTCTGTTATTATCTGCAACAGAGAAATCACCCAGTCTAAAATTAATGAGGCGGCTTCATTTGCCCAAACACAAGTAAACACACTTTCTAGGTTAATGAGTGCCAAGTTACTTTTGCATTGGCAGGACACTAGAAGCCTCATTTCTCAAACTCGATTTATGCTTCAATGTTCTAAATTAGTGGTTCTTCGAGACCCACTTAGACAAATTGTGACAAAACATCCCATGTTTCTGTAGTGACAGCGCATTTTAGGTGGTGACAGTAATGTTTTGGTAGCGACCACATCACATCACAGAATTTTAACCCACATACTAAAACATACAAAAATACGTACAATTTTGTTTACTTGCCCCAAATAAAGAATTATGTAGGGATGCACTGAAATGAAAATTCTTGGCCGAAACCGAAAACCGAAAAAGAGGCAACCAAGGCCGAAAACCGAAACACCGAAAGAATTATGCCAATTATTAGTACCATTGCATTTATGGCTGTGACTGTGTAATAATCTTACTAAAATCAAGGCATTGCAATTGCAAAAAACTTATATTAAAGTTTCAAAGAATAAATCAATTATTATCAATCAAGTATTATATTACTTAAATAGCATATACTTTACTGTCTTTGTTTAAATTATTTAATAGTTTAAATTTTTTATAACACATTATCTTGTGGATCCATCAGTTCACATTTACAACTATGCGTTTCTCTTCCAGTAGGAGGCGCTGTCAGACTGGTAGTATACAAAGCAGCGCAGCAAATGACTTTGAAACGTGCAGCGCTCATATTTATTCAATGGATAGCCTTTTGAAGTTTCATCGCAATTCTTGTCTTTCAGTCCCCATATTTAAGACCACCTGAAATCATAATTAAGACTTTCTTAACCCCTAATAACACTGCAGTAATCAATGAAAAATGAAGAGCTTTATTTCAAGAACCGACTTTTAAAAACAAACCTTACACAAAATACGTTTCTTTTTATTTTTTTTCCCACCATGTTCAGGGCACAAGAAAAATATTAGGGAACTAAATTAATATCAGCATATGAAGTATTAAGTGCCCTTTTGGGCCATTTTCGGCCAAAAATTTTCGGTGGCCGAATATTCGGTGCATCCCTAGAATTATGTGTTCCTATTTGTCACTACCAAAACAATGATGACATGTTTTGGTCGTGACTCTTTCGGTAGTGACAATTTTATGGGATAACAACCCAAAAAACTACTGAAACTTAACCAAATGTTTTGGTCGTGACTGTTTCGGTAGTGACATTTTTATGGGATAACACCCCAAAAACAAAGATGTCACTACCGAAACTTCATGAAATGTTTTGGTCATGACTGTTTCAGTAGTGACAATTTTATGGGATAACACCCCAAAAACAAAGATGTCACTACCGAAACTTAACCAAATGCTTTGGTCGTGACTGTTTCAGTAGTGACAATTTTATGTGATAACACCTAAAAAAACTACCGAAACGTAACCAAATGTTTTGGTCGTGACTGTTTCAGTAGTGACAATTTTATGGCATAACACCCCAAAAACAAAGATGTCACTACCGAAACTTCACCAAATGTTTTGGTCGTGACAATTTTATGGGATAACACCCCAAAAACAAAGATGTCACTACCGAAATGTAACCAAATGTTTTGGTCGTGACTGTTTCAGTAGTGACAATTTTATGGGATAACACCCCAAAAACAAAGATGTCACTACCGAAACTTAACCAAATGTTTTGGTCGTGACTGTTTCAGTAGTGACAATTTTATGTGACAACACTTAAAAAAAACTACGAAACTTCACCAAATGTTTTGGTCGTGACTGTTTCAGTAGTGACAATTTTATGGGATAACACCCCAAAAACAAAGATGTCACTCCCGAAACGTAACCAAATGTTTTGGTCGTGACTGTTTCGGTAGTGACAATTTTATGGGATAACACCCCAAAAACAAAGATGTCACTACCGAAACGTAACCAAATGTTTTGGTCGTGACTGTTTCGGTAGTGACAATTTTATGTGATAACACCTAAGAAAACTACCGAAACTTAACCAAATGTTTTGGTCGTGACTGTTTCGGTAGTGACATTTTTATGGGATAACACCCCAAAAACAAAGATGTCGCTACCGAAACTTCACCAAATGTTTTGGTCGTGACTGTTTCGGTAGTGACAATTTAATGTGATAACACCCCAAAAAACTACCGAAACGTAACCAAATGTTTTGGTAGTGACTGTTTCAGTAGTGACAATTTTATGGGATAACACCCCAAAAACAAAGATGTCACAACCGAAACTTAACCAAATGTTTTGGTCGTGACTGTTTCAGTAGTGACAATTTTATGTGATAACACTTAAAAAAACTACCGAAACTTAACCAGATGTTTTGGTCGTGACTGTTTCAGTAGTGACATTTTTATGGGATAACACCCCAAAAACAAAGATGTCACTACCGAAACTTCACCAAATGTTTTGGTCGTGACTGTTTCGGTAGTGACAATTTAATGTGATAACACCCCAAAAAACTACCGAAACGTAACCAAATGTTTTGGTCGTGACTGTTTCAGTAGTGACAATTTTATGGGATAACACCCCAAAAACAAAGATGTCACTACCGAAACTTCACCAAATGTTTTGGTCGTGACTGTTTCAGTGCTGACAATTTTATGTGATAACACCCACAAAAACGTCTAGGTTACGAAGGTAACCCTCGTTCCCTGAAGGAGGGAACGGAGACGTTACATTGGGATCTCGCTTGAGAGACCGATCATCTCTGAGCCTTATATACAAAAGGCCAATTGAAAATTGGCGAGTGGACGTGCGCGCCGGCCACGCCCCCGTACATACAGGTATATAAGATGGCGGACCACTCAAACAGGTTTTCGCTGAAGAGCCGATCAAGCCGGCGTCAGCGCGACGCCAGGTGCGTGTCAGGGGAATGTAACATCTCCGTTCCCTCCTTCAGGGAACGAGGGTTACCTTCGTAACCTAGACGTTCCCCTTTCAGTCGAATCACTTTGACGTTACATTGGGAACTGACCCATGGAAAAGGCCACGACCCTGACACCGCGTTACGCACAACTTCACGTGCTGACAAGTATACGTGCCGGCAGGCGAAGTGTAACGTAACATTCCCAACGCCCTGAGGCCCAATAAGGGGGCCTTCCAGGGATGCCAGTTGTACTGAAGCATGGGTTGGGGGGGCGGAGCACATGAAATTTTCTACATGTGGAAATGAGAATAATTCAATATATCCACAAAGGTTTTTAGGGAGACACGAGGGAAACAGCGGAATCCTCCGCTGGAAATATGAAAGGTATCGCCACAACCTGCGGGGCGAAGGAGACCCTGGCAGAAGCACAGCCAGGAACTACTCCGCATCTAGCCCTGACTGTGGGGCATGGAGGACCCAGGGTTCACCAAAGGGGCTACATCCTGGGAAAATAGCGCACGAATGGAATGGCGCAGCAAACCGACACCGGCCGGTCTCCCGCTCACCTGTAAGTCCTTATGTTAGGACACGGGAGAAACGGCCTCTACGCAAAGGTTGTAGAACCTAGCGAAGGTATTAGGTGTCGCCCAGCCCGCAGCTCTCAGACATCTGCTAGTGAGGTGCCATGAGCCAAGGATCATGGCTGTCCCTGAGTATAACAGGGAGATGGCATCTACCACCCAATGAGCCAGACCTCAGTTTGGGGACAGCATTCCCTTTCTGCTGAACCCCGAAGCAGATAAGCTGCTCGGTGCGGCTGAAGTGCCGAGTGATTTCAGTTTCACATATTTAACGACACAACTTCGCAAGGCTGGGTCTGCCTCCTCCAGGGCAGAGCTTGCAGGTTCGCCACCTGATCGCGGAAAGGCATGGTGGGGAACCTTGGGCACAATAACCGGGCCGGGGTCTCAGGTTGTAACGTGAGAGTCACCGGGCCCGAATTTCTAGACACGCTTTGCTGACAGAGAAAACTTGTAGGTCTCCTACCCTTCTTGATGGAAGCCAGGGCAGTCAGGAGCGCTGTCTAAATGACAGGAATTCTAGCTCGACTGAGGCCAGTGGCTCAAATGGAGCATCCCGCGGCCCTGAAAGGCGACGGAGAGGTCCCAAGAGGGTATGAGGTGCTGTCTAGGCACCTCTGCGGAGCCTCACGACCAGTGGATGCTTACCTACTTTGCTCCATCTACTGCATGTGATATGCGGCTAAGCGGCGGCATATATTCGGAGAGTCGAGGGCACAGCCTGCGCTCCAACTCTCCTGCAGGAAGGGAAGCATTACTGCAATCGTGTATCTCTGTGGGTCCTCTCAGCGAGAGGAATGCCAGCAAATAGACCTCATCTCAGTGCGCAAGCCAGCCTAGTTAAGGGAGCTAGGTACCGAGAGATAGTTTCTATCACGGCCTGGGAGGCCGGAAAGGTCTATGGTGTCAATCCGTGCCCTTACAGGGAGGGACTGCCGCGAGGGGATGGTTACTAAGACCTAAGTCCGGGTGGGCCACTCTTGTAGCGCAACCAACAGACTTACTCCTCGTCCTCCCTGGACTTGCACAGTGTCTGTGCAAGGAGGCTCGCTGGGGAAGGGCGTACTTGGGCCCCGGAGGTCAGCTGTGTGCCAGTGTTACTCTGAAAGCGGCAGCTGGCAATGGGAGGAATCGGAAGACGAGCGGATGTGGCTGGCCTACCGATATACTCCAAACTAGCTGCGTCACGGGGTGGAGTCGCCATTCTGCAGGTGGGTGGACTGCCGTGAGAGCCGACAGGCTGCACGGTTGAGTTTTCCTGCTTCAAGTGAATGGCAAGTAGCAAAATCTGCCACGTTGGACTCCATGGGAGCAGATGGGGAGGTTGTAAGCCTCTGTCGTACATGGCAACCCAACCCGTGGTAAGCCACGGGCTGGCTTGTCGGCCATACTGCGGGAAAACGCCAGTCCGGAGTGAGCCGAGATGCCATGCCCATCATGGGACTCGATCGTGCTGAAGCGGTCTCACATGACGCAAGCTTAGCGGCTCTTAACTCCCTGAGGCCGGCTGTATCGCCGGCGATACGAGCTCATTTTTTTTTAGATCAGCGCAAAAGACACTAAAAATGCTCTGTCGGTTTTAGTCATACAAATTAGAGATATACATCATTGGAAACTGTAGAGTGTGTACTTTTATTTGTGCACACTCACAAGAACAGCAGAAAGTTGTGCTTTTTTATTTAGAATAAAGAAAACAAACAGGGTGATTTCTGTTTTCTCTGTCTCCGCGAACTGCTTTTAGAAATGCGTCACTTAAATCATTCAAACTCGGTGAATACTCAGCACACAAACAGAAAAGTGATATCTACTGAAAGCTTGAGATTTATGCTTTTAAACGAAGTAAGTTTGATCAAAAACAAATAATCTGTAATAAATTAATCTATATGAAACCAAGGAGATGTCTAGTCTATCCAGTTCCAACTAATTATCTCTAATGTGACCGCGCCCACTAGCGAAAAATCCTTTAGATATGCAAATTAGCCATGTGCCACAAGCGCGGCAAGGACCGGGGTATCTGTACGCGAGGAAACTCCCACATCACCGAAACAAAGCAACATGACTTCAAGTTCATCTTGGTTACAGTTTGTTTCTGAATGAAGATATGCTGTGAGGAATAAGACTTATATTTACCACGATCACAAGAAGGACGCGATGCAACGCAAACCCAGCAGGAGGAGACATTTACATGAGTAAGTCTTACTTTCATTTTCCTACTAGCTTTCGCTGTTATTTACTTTGACAAAACGTGTACACATTTTACTAGTAAGACTTATTCCAAACTAAAATTCCTGACTTTATCAAATGAAACATTATGAAGTACGTTTGATTGCATTGCATCTCTCACGATGCCAGGATATTTATAATGTTCTAGAAAAACGATGTGATTATGACTGTGAGATGCATTTATGACGATATGTTTATGACTGTAGAATCATACTTATTTATTTATTTATTTTATTGTATAACAGTAGGGTGTAAAAGTAATATGTGTGCTTACACTGAATGTATGTTTACATCACGTTTATTAGTAATATAGTGCTAAACGATAATTATTAGTTTCTCAGATATTACATGTCCTTTTTTACATTAGTACAAATGCTAGAATCTATGACTATATACTATATACCAGTTATTCCCCTGTAAAGGGAAGTGTGTCCAAACCTTTGCCTGGTAGTGTATGTGTGTGTATTTATTTATTATAGATGCTCCTAATATGAATAGGCTCACAGATGTTTTGCTTTTGTTGTTTTTAGTGCTCAGAAACCTGCTCAACAGATGAATCTTGCTGTCCTTTCCTTGAGTCTCTTCAAACTGTTTTCCTCTGAGAGCGCTGTACAAACTTCAGATGATACAGATAAAAATACAGTACAAATACAGATATTTAAAGTGCACACACTTTAATATCAGGTAAGATTTACTTGTTTTATTTGTTGAACTGAATTCAGAAAAAGTTTTCAGAAATGCCACAAAGTCTGTGCACATCGGTGTGGTTAGATGAGGGAGCTCAATATTGTGTCTTTGACCTTCATTATGTATGTTTTGATTATACTGTGTTGTAAATAAAATACAAATAATCTAAAAAACGATTTTTTTTAATCTTCTCACATTGTTTCTTCTTCTGCTAGTCAAGTCAGTCATTGATGGGGCCATTAGGGAGGGCTCTTTTGTCTTTCAGGTGTGAATTGCTAAATATTCATGGGCCATTGCCACACCTATGAATAATCCCTTTCGATCACAAAACATGTTTTAGAAAATTTACATCAATATATTGTTTTTTCTGAACGAGTGAACGAGATGATTTTCACATCATTTGGTTGATAAAATTCTAGCCTACGACATCCAATTATTATCCAATTATCCAATCATCCAAACTTCTTCAGGGCCTCAAAACACCCTCAGGCCCCAGAGGGTTAAGCGGCTAAAGCTGTCATGTGCCCCAGGAGCCTCTGAATTTTGAGAGGGGCCACTGTATTGCCTGATTGACTCAAGGACTACAACACTGACTGCGCGCTCTTGGTAGTAAGACGGGCTGTCTTGTGGACCGAGTCGGGCTCCCGACCGAGGAAACGAATCCCCTCGGTTGGCCTGAAGGACCAGATGGCGGGGGTGCCGAGGCACCAGGTCCCTATATTCGCACAACGGAACTCACGAGTGGGCTGGTAAAGCACCAGTCGAAGAGACGGTTGATGACGCGAACTCCTGTCTGCCGAAGAGGGGACAGGGGAGCTCCCATGGCCTAAAGAAGGCAGGAAGAGGGGGACTGGCCAAATGGAAGCACCTCGCGCTGAAGTGCTCGATCCCCGGAGCAGACCGCAGAAGGGGTGTGCGTCGGGGAAAAAAATCGAGACGCGACAGCGGGTGCCCTTCAGGCAGATGACTGCAACCCAGCCCTGGAGACGGAAACATACCTGTATGTGCTTCGTCGTGAGCATGTGTGCCGACAGCCTGAGAAGGGATCGGAACAGAGCTCCATCCAGGGCGGATATTAACCCATCACTCTAACTGGACATGTGAAGTCGGGACTGAAAGATCCTGACCTCGTCCTGGGGGAGGGACAGGCTGGATCGCGTCCTTCGCCAGTAGGAACGCGACCTCCGCAGGCAGAACAGAGGCACGCCTGCCCGAATAAAGAATGTAAGGGGTACCTCTGAGTCTGGGCGGACACCTGGAGCCGGGCCGTACCGTCCGTATCAACCAGCGTAGTGGTATCAAGGAAACGTTGACCGACGTGACCGTGGTGGGGCAGCCAAGGGGGAGACAGGGAAGGAGACAAAACCCAGAAGGTTGAACGTCCTGGAGAAGTGTCTAACTGCGCTAAGCAGTGCTTACCTTCTTCCCTGGATCCCGCTCTGACGAAGGCCGGCCGCAAGTCTGGTTCCGAGGAGTGTAAGTGCTGCTCAGGAAGGAAACTCGAGGCCGAAGCCTCTTTTTGAGAAAATGTGGGTACCGTTGACCGTTGGGCCGACGGCAGCATTGAAGTACACAGTGGCCCCCGGCCCTCCACCGGGAGCGGGGAGCGTAGATGTTAGCATCCCCTAAAGAGGCGTACTGCTTCGGCATCTCGACGGGGGTATGCTGGCGGGCGGAAGACCGCAGGGCTTTTGGGGCCGGCGGAGCGTTCGGCACCGTGACTTGAAATTCCCCCTCGTGCCTCGCCACAGCGCCGGGAAAACTTTGCCGGCCGTGGGGCGCGAAGGGGGGCCTGCTCGCGAGCAAGCGGCGAGTCCTCAACATACCCATGGTCATGCTTTCACAATGAACGCATGAACCATCCATGAAAGCTGCTTCAGCATGTTCGGGGCCCAGACATGTGAAGCAGCTTTCATGTCCGTCCAGAGAGGTGAGGTAACTGCCTCACCCAGAAGCGCACGGCCGGAAAGCCATTCTGAAAAGAACGTCTTTACACGGCCGTGAGAAATTGCTCTTGCTTCTGCCCAGGGAGGAAACCGCGGCACCACTGTGCACTCAATGGGGCTTGCTCACTGGAGAGCAGGAGGCTTTTTGTGGCCGTGAAAACGGCCGCCCACAGGACCCCGCTGGCGGCGCCGAGAAATTCACTCTTTCAGAAAGATTATGTCTATTCGATCGGCGCACACCAGCAGAGAAGAGCAGCAGCAGGAACGTGAAGTCTTTCTTCCTTCTGGAGAAGTCAGCAGGCTTGAGCATGAGAGCTCTGAAGCGAAAGTCTGTTTGAGTGGTGCGCGCCGCCATCTTATATACCCGTATGTACGGGGGCGTGGCCGGCACGCACGTCCACTCGCCAATTTTCAATTGGCCTTTTGTATATAAGGCTCAGAGATGATCGGTCTCTCAAGCGAGATCCCAATGTAACGTCGAAGTGATTCGACTGAAAGGGGAACTACCGAAACTTCACCAAATGTTTTGGTCGTGACTGTTTCGGTAGTGACAATTTAATGTGATAACAACCCAAAAAACTACCGAAACGTAACAAAACGTTTTGGTCGTGACTGTTTCGGTAGTGACAATTTTATGGGATAACACCCCAAAAACAAAGATGTCACTACCGAAACGTAACCAAATGTTTTGGTCGTGACTGTTTCGGTAGTGACAATTTAATGTGATAACACCCCAAAAAACTACCGAAACTTAACCAAATGTTTTCGGAGCATAAACTTTACTTAAAAAAAATCAAAAAGATATTTTTAAAAACAACAATGAAATAAAATGCAACAATAAGTTTATAAGTTTAAATTTAGGGGTTAGGGGTTTGGGACAGCCACTTCCCAATTGAAAGTACTCAGTAAATGATGATTTTATATACAGTGAGGTCAATAAGTATTTGATCACCCTGTGATTTTGCAAGTTCTCTTACTTAGAAATCATGGAGGGGTCTACAATTTTCAGCATAGGTGCATTTCCACTGTGAGAGACAGAATCTAAAAATAAAAATCCGGAAATCACATTGTATAATTTTTTTAACAATTTATTTGTGAATTACGGTGTCAAATAAGTATTTGATCACTTGAGTCAAAAAATAATAATATTTGGTACAGAAGCCTTTGTTAACAATTACAGAGGTCAAACGGTTCCTGTATTTCTTCACCAGGTTTGCACACACTGCAGGAGGGATTTTGGCCCACTCCTCCACAGATCTTCTCTAGATCTGTCAGGTTTCGGGGCTGTCGCTGAGCAACACGGAGTTTCAGCTCCCTCCAAAGATTGTCTATTGGATTTAGGTCTGGAGACTGGCAAGGCCACTCCAGAACCCAATATTTTTGCCCAATATGTCACAATACATGGCCCCGTTCATCCTCTCCTTAATACAGTGCAGTCGTCCTGTCCCCTGTGCAGAAAAACACCCCCAGAGCATGATGCTTCCGGCCCCATGCTTCACTGTAGGTATGGTATTATTGGGATGATACTCATCATTCTTCTTCCTCCAAACACGGCGAATGGAGTTAAGACCAAAAAGTTCTGTTTTGGTCTCATCTGACCACGGGACTGTCTCCCATGACTCCTCTGGATCATCCAGATGGTCCCTGGCAAACTTCAGACGGGCCTGGACATGGGCTGACTTAAGCAGGGAAACCTTCCGTGCGATGCAAGATTTTAAACCATGACGTCTTAGTGTATTACTGATAGTAGCCTTGGAAACAATGGTCCCAGCTCTCTTCATGGCATTGACCAGCTCCTCCTGTGTAGTTCTGGGCTGATTCTTCACCATTCGTAACATCATTGATACCCCTGAGGAGAGATCTTCCGTGGGGCCCCAGTCCGAGGGACATTGACAGTCATCATTAGCCTCTTCCATTTTCTGACAAGCTGCTTGGGAATTGCCCCGTAGCCCTTTCCAGCTACAATTTTGTCTCGTGTCTTTTGACAGCTTTTTGGTTTTGCCCATGTTGCTACTTAGACTTCGGCTGATTGTGGGGTGCACAGGTGTCTTTATGACAACTAACGACCTCAAACAGGTGCTACTAACTTAGAATCATGAGCAGAGTGTAGCTGGACTATTTAAAAGCAAAATAACAGGTCTTTGAGGGTCAGAAATCTGGCTGATAAGCAAGTGATCAAATACTTATTTGACACAGTAATTCACAAATAAATTGTTAAAAAAATCATACAATGTGATTTCCGAATTTTTATTTTTACATTCTGTCTCTCACAGTGGAAACGCACCTATGCTGAAAATTGTAGACCCCTCCATGATTTCTAAGTAATGCCGAGTTCAGACTGCACGATTTTCAAAGCAATTGCGTCACAGATGTTTTCACACTGCATGACTATCTGGGGTAGCATTCTGCCGTTGCTGTGTTCACACTGCACGATGGATCGGCGACAGGGGGTTTCACACTATATGACTTTACCATAGGAAGAATCACTGACAACTTTGTCCCGGTCCGCAAACTACGTCTCACAACCAAACACACGGGAGAAGTGACATGGAAACAACGCGAGGTCAGTCGTGCAAGTTCTCACGTGAGACTGGGATTATTATGAAAAAATGGTAGCCCGCAAGAAGGTTGTCATACAAATTGCATGTGCACTCATTTGCAGCGAAAAGAAAAGAAGCCAAAGCTATGCTTGTTGATATTGTGGTCTATACCTTCGTAACTCCTCCCCCAACTTCCCACTGGCCTGGATGTTGCTGTCTCATTGGCTGTAGGTAATCGCCGATGTTATTTTCAGTCAGATCACCTTTCACACGGCATGATTTTGAATCGCCGACAGGTCCAGATATTTAGCATGCCAAATATCTCACGGGTGTCGGCGATTCTCTCAGATCGCGTCTTTGATAGTTCACACTGTGTGATTGTCACTCGCGTGAACGAGCACCGATTTGCCTGTGATTTCGGGCATTTGTCGGCGATTTCTCAAAACCTGTCGGTGAGTCAAAATTTGGGCTAAAATCATGCAGTCTGAACTCAGCATAAGAGAACTTGCAAAATCACAGGGGGATCAAATACTTATTGACCTCACTGTATATCAAGCTTACATGATGATGATATTTTGTAAATTTGTTAAAAATATCAGTAGACATTAGCCTGTGCAAATCTGCATTGCTTCAAATCTTATTATCTGCATATACAATTCTATAAAAAGAAATCTGTAACCCATCGTTGAATTGGTCAGAATTGGCAGGCAATTAATGAGGATTAAAATGTTCATTTTACATATTTCACTTACCAAAAATCCACACCAAATTCAAAACTAATGCATAAAACCCCCAAGCAACCATCCAGAATAACCTCAGAAATAATTCTGCACAAGCATCACTTGCATTTTCTGTAGAAGATGTCAAATGTAGTTACACATATAATTTACTTAGTACATTGATTAAAACATTTTCTATGGTTACAAAATATATGCCATCATAAAGGTAAAAATATTTCTATAAACCAAGGGTACAAAAACAAATCATTCTGTTTCTGTATCTATGACAACAACTGACCCAACATTGCATATTTTTCAAATGTGAATAGATCAGTGCCAGCTTCAAATAACACGCTTAACCCTCAATCGGTCCTTGGGGTCTATATGACCCCGATCGACGTTTCCTCGATTAAAAAAAAGGGTTCCCTTCATCTGAGAGGAAAAATATTTTGTGACTTTTCCTACATAATCTGTCTATACACACACAAAAAAAACCTGGCTTGATTCGATTGTTCTGAAGGTATGTAATTTTTTTTTTTACTAATCTGGTCTTCGGGGTCAATATGACCCCACATTGAAATGAATGGGAAATTTGAAAAAAAAACTCTATATTTTTTCTTCATTTGTCAAAAAAAATCTATAAATCCGGCATAAATCAAATTCACACACAGAAATGAGGGCCTACTACTAGAGCATAAATGTGATGTAGAAAAGACATGCTCACTCACACACACACACACACACACACACACAAACACAGACAAACAAACACACACTTACATATGCACCCATGTATTCTCTCACTCTCTCTCTTTCTCTCTCTCTCTCTCACACACACTCACAAACACTCACACACACTCACACACACACGCACACACACTCTGACTCCAAGTCTTGTCCTTTAGGTGTGTTTTAGGTGGCATTTAGGTGCCATTTTTCTGTAAAATTTATGTGGCATTATGTAAAAATAGACATTTCAAAATGCACCAAAACTACAAAAATTCTACTATTTGAAAAAAAATTATAATTTTAAATGTCCTTTCTTATGTTTATATATAAATAAATTCAAAAAATGTATTTCAAAAGTTGTAATACAACAGTTGGCTACATGCAGTAAAATGAATGGCTCTCTATTGGCCTCTGCTGGTCAAAACTATTTATTTCTTAAACTGAAAAGAATTAAGGTTTATCTCTAACCAGGGGATGGCGTACTTCTACACATAACACCTAGATCAATATCCAAAAACAGTTTAAATTAAATTTAGATCATAATTTAAGTGAATTTTTCATAAAAAATTAAAATTTCATAGGCAAGCTTATGGTGTAGTTGAGGAATTGTGTGGTAAATAGGTACAAAAGTAATTCATATCTCCCAAAACACAGCATTAATGAATAGATGAGAAGTAAACAAAAAAATATATATATTATTTGTATAATTAAAAATGTATATTTTTTGTATAATTTCTCTATCAATTGTTGGGGTCATATAGACCCCAAAGACCAAATTGATGAACTGGAAATGAAGACCTTATTAGGGTCCAAGTAAGCTCAGTGTTTACAAACAACATTCTTTGTTCTTTCATGCCTGTAATGACCTGTTCTTAAACTATACAGAGATGTTGACCTTAAATACTTATCTCCAGCTTCCACAGTCTAAATCCAGCAAAGAGGGACAGCAATACTGACAACAGTTCAGCAAAAATAGCAACTTATACAGCTGAATTAAGCTTTGAAAGACAGGACTGCAAGACTGCAGTCAGAATGTGCGACTGTGAATGTGAGTGGTTCTAGGTCTTGGCTTTATAGCTTTGGCCAATAAAATTCCTGGAAGATAATCCTGCATCACAAATTGAAGCTAAAATTACTCAGCGATAGGCTTCTGAGTGGCTCGGTATACAAAGCTTTAGGTTTCCTGAGGCATTTAGCTGTCTGCAGATTTGAAAAGCTTACAGAAAAGCTCTCTGGGAAAACACCAGTATTTTTGACATTTATGAGACAACAGACGGTAATATTTTTGAAATATGCAAGTGTCTGAGTAGGTAGATGTATTTAAGAAATGACTATGTTAAAAATAGACAGAGGAGTTATCTAAGACTTTAAAGGACGTCCTGGCTTTCATTAATGGGCACAAATTAAATATTTATCAAGTGGTCATAACCAGGCAGGTCAGAAATGCTGTATGCCGAACAGGACATGGTTGCAGTATGTGAATATAAGATGTAATCTAATGTATAACACTAAATAAAATGTTTATCTAGGGGAAAATACACTGACCATCACAAAACTTCATCCACTGACTGAGAATTGATGTAGAGTAGGGGTTTATTCAATGAAATGTTAATGACCCAATGTCCTAGTCAAACCAATCTATCCAATATGTCCAATCTAACCACAGCTTCTGAAGAAACCAAATACCCTCCAGAGTGTAAAAGATATCTTGGCTCAGTTAAAGTACCAGTGTAACCAGCCATGTAACCATTACTGAAAAAGTTGTGCCAGTCACCAACAATAGAGTATGCGGAAAAAACCTTTTTGCATACAAGTCAGTGACGTTTCTTGTCTTAAAGTTAATCAAAAATACACTATTTACATGTTTTCAATGTAAGAATTTTAAGGGATTTAAGGGTTTAAAGTAAAAAAAATGCAAAAGAAAAAAGGCTGTAAAAAATAATAATAATAGTAATATATATATATATTGGGGTTGGGGAAATTTTATCTTGAAATTCATCAGATAACTTTGATATAATGGATTACAATCAACCAAAAATTCAGACAACTGTTAGTATGACAATATTTACACAAATATCAATACTTTGTTATTGATTATACCAATTACCCAGCAATGCTTAATTTTGTTCAGTCTGTGGTTTAAAAAGGTTGCATTAGCAATTAAAGAAAAAAATACTTAAGCACAACATGGTCCGGTCAAAGTGTCCGAATACTTTTTGGTCACAAATTTATGTCAGTTTTACTGTCCACTGTTTGAAGAATTTTTGGGTATAATATGTCACAGTTTTCTTTATTTTTCCAATCTTTACTTACATAAATGAACTATAGTGTCCTGCACCCACTAGTAAAACAAATCATGATATCAAAAATTATATCCGATGTCTGAATAATTTTTGGTTTGACTGTATAAATGAATAAATAAATAACTATATATAACTATATAACTATATAACTATATATATATATATATATATATATATATATATAATTTATATTATAATTTAAAAAACACAGTGATCACTTGATCAAAGCCAGCATGGCACAACCAACATCTAGAAAGCATTTGTCATTTACCAAGAAAACAATTTAAATAGTGAGATCATCCTTTTTTCAATCATAGATTTTAAATATCTTACCTTTTAAAGAAAATGCTTTTGGTCACATTAAATAACCCAAATGAACTTAATATTCATGACTCTTGTAAATACATTCTTCTAAAATTTCTAAACAAAATACTATGTCATTGAAATACTTTTTTTTTTTTTTTAATATATTAAACCAAAATAAATATAAAGATTACATTTCTAATAACTTGGCACGTGTGTTTTAAACCAAATGTAAAAAGATTTACATTTCATTTTTGTCATCGACCCAAAAGTCTACTCGGTGACATTTTCAATTGTTGGTGGCTAATGTCATCGATGCTACACAAAACATGATCGTTCCTGACTGTCTGTGTAATTACTCTTGCTGCCGCTCAGCCAATGGCCCACTTGACGTATGTTCTCCATATGACTACATAAAAGTATCGGTTGATAGTCTAACCAGCAATAATAACAATAGCGATGTTTACAGTAGATATAGTCTGTTTCACCTTGGCTTGGAAGTGTATTCCGTGTTCATACGCTTCCTCGTTGTGAAGCGGGACTCGCGAATCCGCCACATCGTCCACCAGGTTGTACCTGTTTCTCCCGTGCATTTTCATTGGGACCCGTCCAGATGCACGGCGAGAAATTTCTTCAGCCAGTCCCCAAGCTTGAAAACTACTGCCAACTAAAAAAGATTGCTCTAGTTTACCCAGCCGAGAACAAGTCGCGTATACAAGAGCGATTCAAAGCGAGGGAGCCCATTATAGTAGCAGCCCGGGAAAAGCTCAATGAAATCACAGGCGCTTCAGCACAAAAGAAATGGGTTGGGCGCCTCTTTCCCCCTCTCTCAGCCCGCAGACATCAGCTGCGTTTATACAAGTCTGGCTTCGGCTCAAGTTGTTCAAGTGCCTCAGCTAGGAAAAGTTTATTAAAAGAGGCGCTGTGGGTGGATTCTGCACGTCTCGTATTCTAATGACATGCCTTATTTGCGTTGCTCTCTTCAATCTCTAAAGCAATTCTCATAGAGCAAAGTTCCGTCTGCTTTGGGAACAACCTGCAAGTCTTTCAAACACCACATTTAGCATAATAAAAGCAGTACTTCCTTATAGTTCATAGATGAATTACAATGGGATACAACCAGTTCCCATACAGTATATGCAAAATATCACGTTTAAAAAAAACAAGGTAAGCACTTATTTACCCCTTGATTTTGGTGCACTGCCTGGCTACATGTTTTTAATATAAGTAGCCTATATTTTAATATACAAATAATTAATAGTTTCTGTTGCTTAACTCGGTTTAACTCCACAATGAAGAAATCTGAATTTACAGTGTTTTAAATCTAGAACCTGCAGTGGAGACTTTTACTGGAGAGGTTATGTATAGGGAGATTGAGCCTATAGTTGTCACAATTTTTACACCAAAATTTCTCAGAGTAGGTTAATTTCTGTGTAGACCCACAGTTTGGATTTTTAGCTACCATAAACAAAGAAACACTGGATATTTAGACCATTATTGCTGAGGAAATTACAAACAAATAAATACATAAAGAGATCTTAAAGGGATAGTTCACACATCATGTGAGGGCATTCATTAAGACAATGCAAGTTCTTTACGCTAAACCCTATCAGTGCCTCACAAAAACCTTTACCCGAAACCTAAGCTTTACCCAATTTTAACATGATCCCTAAAACCAAGTCTTGACCCTCAACAGGCCTTTAAAGGGGTTTTAGAAAGTGATGACTGGCCAAAATGTCCTCATATTACTCCCTTTGTCCTCACTCCGATGGTATAAAACTCACTCTGGCCCTCACAAAGATAGCTGTACAAGTGCACGTGCACACACACACACACACACACACACACACACCTGGTTTGCTATCGGTTTGCTATCCTTGTGGGGACTCTCCATAGTCGCAATGGTTTTTATACTGTCCACATTGTATTTTCTATCCCCTTACCCTAACCCTATACCCCTAAACTTACCCCTCACAGGAAACTTTCTGTAATTTTAGATTTTCAAAAAAATAAAAATAAAAATAAATAAAAAAACATGTTGTATGATTTCTAAGCTTGTTTAACCATGGGGACCTCAATCAAGTTCCCATGAGTCTGTGTGCATTCAGGTAGTCCCCACCAGGATAGAAAAACAAGCTCACACACGCAATGCTGTGTTTCCATGTTTTATGGGAACATTCAATAGGCATAATGGTTTGTACAAACTGTATTTTATCTCCCCTTAGTCTAAACCTAGCCCTCACATGAAACATTCTGCATTTTTAGATTTTCAAAAAAACTTCTGTATGTTTTACAAGGCTTTTTTCCACAGGGGGACCACAAAATGTCTTTACAAGAACAAGGATTTTGAATATTGCCCTCATTTGTCCCCTAAAGTACCTGAACCACACACAAATAAAAAGAAAATTAATTAGGCACCATCATGTCATTCTAAACATTCTTTCTCACTTGTCTGTGTTTTGATAAATGTCTCCATACAATAAATTTGTTTATATAAACATTCTTCTTTGTAATCTTCTTTTGTTACACAGAAGAAATACAGATTTGGAATTAAATTGAGTAAATGATGACAGAATCTTCATTTCGGGGTGAACTATCCTGTATCTCTCTTCATACATCTGTGGAGATGAGTCTGTGGTCTGTGTTCCAATCACTTGGTACCGCAACATTACAGAGAGACTGTTAATGAGAGAGAGTGAGAAAGCTGATTCTTTTTACTCAATATTGACACAAGTGCTCCCTCTGCTGAATCACATAGGAACTATGGGCACATTATGGGTTTTCAGATTAAAGACAAATCAGATTTCTCTGAAAATAATTTTCTTTATCACGTGACAGGTGTCAAGAGGTAATAAATTATAAAATACTGAGAATTATGTCATGTTTTTGTATGTTTTTTTCTATTCATTGCAACACAGTGAAACATAGCAAACTGTACTGCATGATAATGATTTAAATGAAAAACAGGCAATTTTTGCACTATAGCAAGGTGACATACCAATGCAGAGACATTCTAAAATTCTTTTTTTTCTCTCTTCATTCTTGCAAGCCTGTAATTAAGCAATAAGGTACGAGAGGCCGTGCTGTATCATGAATAAATCACGGCTAAAGGGCATTGTTAGCAACCCCTTAGCAACCACCCTTAGCAACGTAAACACAGCTGCAGCAGTTAGGGACTACTTTTTACAGCGGAAGGCAGTTAATGATTTTACTTTGATTTTAAATTGTGACTTTATGAATAACTTATGTATATAGCCTATATATATTTAATCATTAAAAACAAAATAATTAAATCATATTGTAATGTATGGGAAACTGGTGGAATAATGGGTAAATGCCGTGATTTCACACTTAACTACAAGCAATTTGTGAATAGAATTTGACATAAAACAAGATGTAAAACAAATGGAAGTTTTTTAAATAAATATTTACGTGCTGGTTTGCATGGGTCTTACTAAACGTTTAAAGGATGTCAGTGGACGTCTATTAACAACCTCTTAAGAAACTACTTTGGGCACTTAAATTAATTACTGTAGTATGCCAATGTGAATGTGAATGTAAGCACAATTGCTTTTGCATATTTCATAAGGATTTTATCCCAACAAACACACAACGTTGCCTCAACGTAGCCAACCTTTTAGCAAGTTGTAACAACATGGCTAAAAGGTTGTTGGTTCTGCGTTGTGTTGTCAGGTTGTTACTACGTTGTCACAATGTTGCCATTCTACTACGGTTCAGGGCCATCTCTGAAAGTTCTGCTTAGGCTGTCTGGACAACCACTGTACGACATTTACTCGTCACTGCTCCGAAGCGTTTTTAAATTTGAACAGACCGTTGGGCCGTTATTATTCTTCAAGCCAGGATAACGTTATGTGAGTATTGCTTTTTTGATTTCTCTCAGATAAATATCCAAACAAATCCTTTAATTTTCGTGTCCAATGAGACATTTATTTATTTATTTTCTGTTAATGGAAAAGAATATCTGATAATTCACATACCGAGTGTGAGTTTGCAGTCGGGTGTTAATGTGATCTATATTTCTTTCAGTATTCAGATGTCCTTCCTGGTGTTTGGTGTTGACCTGTGCCTGTCTACTGGATTCTGCGTTTGCCTCTGCCCTCTGGATTTGTTCATCTTTCTCGCACTCTTTTCTCCCTACCGCCTGCCTTTGACGATCACCTGGCCTCTGTATTCTCCATCCAGAGTCCGCCTCATCGGCCGGTGACCACCGCTGTTTTGTTGTTTTACTTTTGTTTAATAAACGTTCTCAGATGCCTTTGCTTTTTATTTGTAATTTAATATAATTAAACTAACTGACTTGATATATTTACATACGTAAAATATAATCTATATTGCATTTTCCTCCAAATGTATACCTAACGTACTTATCCTTGATATGTATGAAATGTTTGGTTGTTCATTAATAGCTCATGTTAACTAATGTTAATTAATTAAGCCGTTAACATGAATAAATACGTTAATATGCGTGTAAGTTAGGCTATATTTTGTGAATAAATATGATGAGTGACAAAATTTGTGTGCAGTATCAGTTATTAGGCCTACATATCTTAATAGGCTTATAAAATCGACGATGTCAGCAACGGTACAAGTAAGATGAAATGTAAAAAAGTGCTGGTATTAAGATCAATATTCAGATTTAATATGGCATTTTAAGTACCAGTTTGGACGTGGTAAGTAGCCTACGTTTTTAAAACGTTCGAAGGAGACATACAGACGTGATAAAAACGTTCTAAAAACGTTTTTACAACGTTGTGAAAAAACGTATTTATAACGTTTAAAAAACCCGACATTTGTCGTATTAAATACGTCGGGAAAAAACGTTATCACAACCTTTTTACAACGTGAAAAAAAACGTTTTTACAACGTTGTGTTTGCTGGGTTATTAATTTTAATGAGTGCAATAAAGACTACAATTTAAAGCAAAAAACACTACTAGCAAGGCAAATCACAGAAGAAAGAGTACTTTTCTAACAACAGCTATGTAAAATAAAATAAAAAACGCAGGAGTAAATGGATAGAAAGGACAGAGTGCTTTTAGCAGCAACTCAGTCTTAATACTAACGAATAAGTAAATAAATAGAACGATGGAGTGCTTTTAACAGCAACTCAGTCTTAATACGAACGAATAAGTAAATAAATAGAACGATGGAGTGCTTTTAACAGCAACTCAGTCTTAATACTAACGAATAAGTAAATAAATAGAACGATAGAGTGCTTTTAACAGCAACTCAGTCTTAATACTAACGAATAAGTAAATAAATAGAACGATGGAGTGCTTTTAACAGCAACTCAGTCTTAATCCCAGCAAACATTGGTCCGACGGCGACGTCCTGTCCCTGGCCAAAAATAGTCGCGGTAGGACGACAAAATATGCAAAAAATGTTAACACAAAATATTTCTTAAAAATGCATTCAGATGCATTTGTACATGTCTACAATTATATGTGGTTGCATGTAAAGTTGTTACTTTGACTTTTAGCTGAGTGTAGTTCAAAATATACCCGGTTGTGATTCGGTTGTGAAAGGACGTCCAGCAGGTGACGTCTTTTACACGTGCATTTATAGTCCATCGTGAATAGGGGTGGGACGATACAGGTAACTCACGATTCAATTCTGTGGCGATATGTGGCCCACGATATCGATAATATCGCGATTCACGATATCTACGATATTCAATATATTGGAAGAAATTTCATCAACGATATATCACGATATATGTGACTGAAAAAGAAAAAAATACCCATAATAAGGAAATCTTATGCATTTATTAATGCCAACATTTCCAACACTGTGCAAAGAAATATGCATTTGCATAATAACTCACTGCCTCCTGGTCTTAAATGTAACCACTGTACAGCTAGACAGATAAAAGTGCCTGAACATTAAAAAACAACATGAACATTAACTAACATGTGTAAACCATGATACTGAAACGTCAGTAGTAAGTTACTGTAAAGTGCTTTATGTTAACCTGGACAGTGGTGTCATCAATGCATATTCTTCTTGAGGAACACTAACGCCTGTTTCACACATACTCCATCTGCAGTGTGTATGCAGCCTCTGTGTGTTACGTATGTGTTGTGTTCTCTCACAAGTGTTATTTGATAACGCATTAAGTTAATGTTCAGTGATGCATCGTGTTCGATTGTGCAAAAAGCATTCGGTCATGCCTGACGAATGGATGTGTTCGTTTACTGAGGTCTGAAGTAGAGAGCTAAGTAAAAAGAGACAATAAGTTGATGTTACTCCCGGTGTCCGTGTGATTTAATCAAACACAACATTTGGCGACGAGGATGGCTGATATCGCATTACCACCTCCTGCTCCTTTCCTTGCTCTGCCCGGCGAGCCTCCGATTCCCTGGACTCGCTGGTTACAGTCCTTCGAAACTTTCATCTTGGCAGTGGGGCTGACGGACGTGAGCGCAGCCCGGAAAAAAGCGCTGTTGCTGCATTGCCTGGGAGCCGAGGGTCAGCGTGTGTTGTCAGCGCTCGAGTCAGGCACCACAAGCGATTATGATACAGCCGTGGAACTACTGAATGCACAATTTGCAGCACCACAGAGCGCTCTGTTGCGACGTTTTCTGTTCCGCCAAAGACATCAGCTGCCCGGTGAGTCTGTGCAACAGTACGTTGCCAACTTGCGAGGATTAGCTAGTACATGCAAGTTTGGTGCGTTGCAGGATGAAATGATTCGTGACCAGTTAATTGAACATACCAACGATGCAAAAGTGCGTGAGACGCTGCTTTTAGAACCGGATGATTTATCACTGTCTCGGGCAATCACAATTGCAGTGCGAATAGAGAGTGCAGCTGCATGTGCGTCGGCTCTGACTAAACGGCAAACAATCGCGGACTGCCCGGCCCCCTCCCCGATGCCACCATCGACATTACAGCCCAGCCAGAATGACACACTGGCGGCTGCAGACTCCTCTACGGTTATGCTACTGAGACGCCAACAGCGGTCGCGGCCACGCCCACAAGCACAAACACTACAGCCTTGTGATAACTGCGGATCATCATCTCATCTGTCTAGAGCACAGAACTGCCCAGCCCGTGGTCAAACATGCCGCAACTGTGGTAAGCGAAATCATTTCGCTTCAGTCTGCCGCTCTGCTCCAGCTGTGTCAGTCCAAGCACCCACTATCATTCACAATGTCTACTCTGGACCAGTCTCGTTTAAAGCATGTTCAGTGCGCCTAAATGATGTGTGCATCCCTCTGCTGTTGGACACTGGTGCTAGTGTGTCTCTCCTGAACATGCACACATATAACACTTTTTTCGGTGCCCTGCCACTTTCAGCACCCGCTGCTTCACTTTGTGGCTATGGCGACTCAAAGATTAACTTAGTGGGTTCCCTGCAAGTGACCGTTGGATATGGCAATAAGATGGTGCCTAGCTTTACCTTCCACGTTGCCCGTCGTGGGGCCAACCTGATGGGTCTGGATTTGTTCTCAGCCCTGGGATTTTCACTAGTGGACACGAAGGGAGCTGCGATCTTGACAGTTTCTACGCCTTGGCAGCAAAAATGGCCATCCCTTTTTGAAGGCTTGGGCTGCCTTACTGCATTTGCCCACCAACCTCTCCTGAACCCCACCATTAAATCAGTCATCCAACCACTCCGACGTATTCCCTTGGCTCTCCGTGATGGTGTCTCGGCTGAGCTTAAGCAGCTGCTGGACATTGGCATTATTGAACCAGTGGATGCGTCGCCCTGGGTCTCAAACCTGGTGGTAGCTCAGAAGAAGTCAGGGGCCCTACGGGTGTGCGTTGACCTGCGAGCAGTAAATAAGGCAGTGATCCCGGACAGGTTTCCTCTGCCTACCTCAGAAGAGCTCATTGCACAGTTCCATGGCTCAACTGTGTTCTCTAAACTGGACCTCAGACAGGGCTACCTACAAGTACCTCTCCACCCCAGCAGCAGAAACCTCACAGCCTTTGTGACCCATGCAGGTGTGTTTCGCTACACACGTATGCCGTTTGGACTTAGCTCCGCCCCTAGCTGTTTTCAAAAAATTATGGTATCGGTGCTGGCTGGTATACCGGGGGTGGCCATTTACCTGGATGATGTGGTTATCCATGGGCCCACCCCAGAGAGTCATGACGAACGCCTCAGCAGAGTCTTTGCAGCCCTAGCTGAACACAAACTAACCCTCAATGCTGAAAAATGCACCTTCTCTGCACCGACCATCGAATATGTGGGTTTCCGGCTGTCGGCTGATGGTGTCACACCACTTCGATCAAATGTAGATGCCATACTGGCCATTCCCGAACCCAGCTCAACTGCGCAGGTTGCCTCTTTTTTGGGCATGATGGGCTACTACCTGAAGTTCATTCCACATTATTCTGCTACCACTGCCCCACTGCGGCGACTGCTGCGTAAGGATGAGCCATGGGAGTGGACACAAGCATGCTCTGATGCTGTGCGTGCACTGAAGGTGCAGCTCACCACGGCCCCGGTGTTGGCTCACTTTGATATCTCCAGTCCCACCTGGGTAACTTGCGATGCATCGGCTACAGCCATAGGAGCAGTACTGTCACAGACCCAGCGGGGCGTCGAGAAGCCCATCGCCTTTGCATCACGGGCCCTCAATCAGACAGAGCAGAGATACTCGGTGGGGGAACGTGAAGCATTAGCCTGCATCTGGGCCTGCGAGAGGTGGCATTTGTACCTCTATGGTCGCGCATTCACCCTCAGGACAGATCACCAGGCCCTGACTGCACTGCTTTCCACGTCTGGAACAGGCCACAGGCCACTGAGGTTACATCGCTGGTCCGACCGTCTTCGCCAGTATAATTACGACCTGAAGTTCACCCCTGGCAGGGACAATGTTGTGGCCGATCTACTGTCCCGCTCCGCTCCACCACACCCCAACACACCCATTCACGCCGACACAGACCAGATGCTACACGCACCCCTCCAAGCCGTCATATCATTACAGGAACTGAAGGAGGCATCGGAACAGGACCCAGTCCTTTCTCAGCTCCGTGTCTATATTATGAACGGCTGGCCTCAGGAGGTGCCAGAGGGGTTGGCAGCATTCTCCAGGATAAGGCAGGAGCTGTCTTGCTGGAATGATACCTGTGTGGCACGCGGTATCTGCACAGTCATCCCCAGCACCCTACGTGCACGTGTCTTGGCAATGGCTCACGAGGGTCATCTAGGTATTGTAAAGTTGAAGCAGCGCTGCAGAGAGCGTGTTTGGTGGCCAGGGATAGATAAAGACATTGAGGCCCTGGTAAAAGACTGTGCTGCCTGTCTCTTGAGCGGTAAGACTGGTCACCAGGTTCCCCCGCCCCTACAGCCTCTCGCTTGGCCATCGCAGCCCTGGGACCACCTGCAGCTGGACATATGTGGTGAGATACAGGGAGTTCCTCATCACCAACGCTTCCTAGTGGTTGTGTATGACCTGCATTCAAAATGGCCTGAACTCATTGCCACCGGCTCTGTGACCTCTCAGGTCATAATTAACTTCCTGGACTCTCTGTTTTCCCGTTGGGGCCTACCAAACACTATCACTACTGACAATGGCCCACAGCTAATCTCGGCAGAGTTCACAACATACCTCAAAAACAAAGGTATTCATCATATCCGCACGGCATATTATCATCCACAGGCTAATGGTGGCGTTGAACGCTTTCATCAGTCACTAAAAAATAGCCTCAGGGCGCACTTGTTCCAGGGATGGAGCTTCTCACAGGCCATCCATCACACACTGCTGCACTATAGGGCCACCCAACATTCTACGACAGAGGTCTCTCCAGCTTTCCTCATGCTTGGCCGTGAGCTCCAACTTCCCCTCGACAGGCTCAGCCCTGCACTGCCTCAGGAGCCACTACAGAGAGTCAGGGCCTCTGTCACCCGCCAGCAAAGGAGGATGAAGCAGAAATTCGATCTCTCAGCACGGGTGAAGGTCCCTGATATAAAGGCCGCAGATTGGGTCAGGGTTCGCAGACCTCACAGAGACAACAAACTCGCTTCCTATTGGTCTGCCCCTCTCCAAGTTACTCATCAGCTAGGCCCAGCCACCTTCTTGCTCAGTGACGGCACACGGTGGCATGCAAGCCGCCTCCGCAAAGTGCCTTCCCTGGCACATACGACAGGAGTTACATCTCAAGCCACACCCCCAGCCCGGCAGGACATTCCAGCGCTCCAGCTGACACCTCAGATAGCTCCTGCACAGGCTACAGACCTTTCTAACAACCTGCCAGCTGAGATTTGTGCCTGCCCATCACAGGCTGCCCAGTCTCATCCCTGTGTCTCTCCGCGGCCTGTCCGCATTCGTTCTCGCCCAGGACACTTCCAGGACTTTGTGTCAACATTTCATGTTTGAAACCCTGTAGGAGGGGGGGAAATGTTGTGTTCTCTCACAAGTGTTATTTGATAACGCATTAAGTTAATGTTCAGTGATGCATCGTGTTCGATTGTGCAAAAAGCATTCGGTCATGTCTGACGAATGGATGTGTTCGTTTACTGAGGTCTGAAGTAGAGAGCTAAGTAAAAAGAGACAATAAGTTGATGTTACTCCCGGTGTCCGTGTGATTTAATCAAACACAACAGTATGCGATGCAGAAGCAGCACGGACTCATTTTGCTTTCACACAGGACACGTTTGCAGTCCGTTCCTGATCCGCGGCTGTTTACCACAAACACACCATTTATCCGTTATTTTGATTTCAAATACTTTTTCAGCATTGTGATACTCTTTTATCACAGTACACTAATACAATTCTAGATATATTCACGTTTAAACTCAACGTATAATAAACAACGTATTATTCAATGCACTTGCACAGCAACCGCGTGCAGTGTGAACGCTCTAATCCGTTAACATGGGTGCGGAAAAAAATACTCAACGCATACGCACTGCAGACGGAGTATGTGTGAAACAGGCCTAACTGATCAGCATGCTCAACTAGCGGGTGCGTCTTTGATTTGTTTTTCGTTATCTTCCGCCATTCTTCTCACTTTTTCTGCGCTTCTTCTCTGATGTTGTAAGATAACTTGGCTGTATCCGAAATCGCTCCCTATACCCTCATTCACTATTCCCTACATTAGTCCACTCATTCAGTCCACTTGAAGGAGTGAATGAAAACGAGTGAGTGAATTCGGACACTGAGTGCACCGGAAGGACTGCCGCTTTTGCATAGTATTGCTTACTGTTTAACAATCATTTAAAACGGACAGTTCGAGTAGCAAGAATAAAGGATTTATCTTGAACTATGTCAAGGAGTTTACATATAAACCCTGGTTAAACAATTTAATAATCAATTTACAACGAATTTGTACCCGTGTTGTATGCTGTATGACGCAGTGGACAAGCGAATGGGTGGATGATTCAGCTGCGGGCGCCATAGTCTGGCGAGATGCGGGAATTCAGTCGGCGCGCGACTTTCACAGTGCATTATGGGTTATCTCTAGGGCTGTATCCGAAATCGCCCCCTATACCCTCATTCACTATTCCCTACATTAGTCCACTCATTCAGTCCACTTGAAGGAGTGAGTGAAAACGAGTGAGTGAATTCGGACACTGAGTGCACCGGAAGGACTGCCGCTTTTGCATAGTTTTGCTTACTGTTTAACAATCATTTAAAACGGACAGTTCGAGTAGTTAGATTAAAGGATTTATCTTGAACTATGTCAAGGAGTTTACATATAAACCCTGGTTAAACAATTTAATAATCAATTTACAACGAATTTGTACCCGTGTTGTATGCTGTATTATGCAGTGGACAAGCGAATGGATGGATGATTCAGCTGCGGGCGCCATCGTCTGGCGAGACGCGGGAATTCAGTCGGCGCGCGACTCTCACAGTGCATTATGGGTTATCTCTAGCTGTTGAGTGTACATCGGTTGTACACTCGTTTTTGCGGTGCATTGTGGGATTGAATGAGTGCACTCGGGAACGTTCACTATGGTTTCGAACACCACTTAAAATGGCTGTCCCCTCAAATAGTGCACTATTTAAGGGTATAGGGGGCGATTTCGGATACAGCCTAGCTGTTGAGCGTACATCGGTTGTACACTCGTTTTTGCGGTGCATTGTGGGATTGAATGAGTGCACTCAGGAACGTTCACTATGGTTTCGAACACCACTTAAAATGGCTGTCCCCTCAAATAGTGCACTATTTGAGGGTATAGGGGGCGATTTCGGATACAGCCCTTGTGTTCTTCACTGGCCGCTGCTTCCGCCACTTTACGCCTATTTACTCGAACAGCGCCCCCCGCAAACAGAATGGTAGATATTGGGTAGTGACAGTGACACTGACGACGGGTAAATTAATCATTTGTGTTGTAATAAAATATCGATATTGGCCGTTAGTGTATCGATTATTTATTGCGACAGAGAGCACAACAATATATTGCAATATCGATTTTTTTTCCCACCCCTAATCGTGAACCTCTATAAAATCCTTATGAAATATGATATGTTGTTACAAATCTCGCGATTTGGTATCTCTATAGCAGATTATCTCGCGATATGACAGTTTGTATACTCAAAATTCCAGATCAATAGGTGGCGGTAATGCATCTTTTTATGCTGGTTTGGCAAAATCGCCAAAAACACCAGAAGAGGAGGAGTGAGCCGTAACGTACACGAGGAGAGAGTTTTTTGAGTTTACAAATCATTAAAAATTCACCGATGGGTAAGTACATTTTGAGGTATTTTATTAATGTATTTTATTTTTACTTGTTTTACTCGGAGGAACCAAAAGCAAGTATAAGCACACTGTCAAGTTGAATTAAGTTGGGCTAAAGTTAGCTAGTATGCCAAAAGGTAATGTTTAATGCTATGGTCTTTTTTAACCCTAAAAAGAAACTCATCTGTGGCAAAATAAAAAGTTTATGAAAATTAAAAGTTGAAGTAGCCTGCTTTCGAAAATTTTTAAGTTTTCTCATTTTGTTGTTTTATGTGTAATCGTTATCACAGAATGTTAAAGTGTGTTTGTGTTAATGACTTGTATGAGATATATTAAAAATGATATATTCAGGATACTATATGCATTCACACACACACACACACACACACACACACACACACACACACACACACATGTTGGGTTTACATGTTTTATGGGGACATTCCATAGGCGTAATGGTTTTTATACTGTACAAACCGTACTTTATATTGCCCTACACCTACCCTACACCTAAACCTAGCCCTCACAGGAGATTGTGCACACCTTTACTTCATCAAAAAAACTCATTGTGCATGATTTATAAGCCTGTTTCCTCATGGGGACCTGAGAAATGTCCCCACAAGGTCAAAATCTACTGGTATTCCTATCCTTGTGGGGACATTTGGTCCCCACAACGTGATGAATACCAGGTACACACACACACACACACACACACACACACACATATATATATATTACTTTATTATTAGGCAAGCTATAAAAGGAAAAAAAAAACAATAGTTAAATGTATATATGTACTTTGATATCAATGACATGCAGCACATAAGAGCACATCGGTTGATTAAACATGTTTAAAGATTAAATTAAAAAGTACTACTCATATGTAGCATTCTGAAAGTTTATTTATGAAAATAAATGCAATGAAAGACTGTGATATGTTAAAACTGTAGGAGGAGCTCAGGAATAATTCACTGAAATCTGTAAATTAATTTGAGCATGGCTGACTTCAATAAGTGCTTTAAAAGTATTTTGTAATTTCAGATTTGCTAAACATGTCCTCTGACTATCAAAGAAAGTGGAGATGTCGAAAGGCAAGAGTTGATGCCTTAGCGGAAGAGGACAGCAGCTCAGAATCCGATGGGACAGTGGAGCCTGCCTTGGTGGAATATTATATGGTGTTTGAAACGCAGGCCATTTATGGGAAATTCATTAAAGCAAAGTTTGCAAACAGTCAGTTTGTAAATCTTTTATTAGAGGTACAAGTAGTTGTTTATCGATAATCTAATGCCAATATCGATACCATTGTTTTTGTTTGCTGTCAATTCTGTCTTGCTCTTGAGTTTTCAAAACATTATTACACTATTTTGATTGTGGTGTCACTTTTAGGTTCAGCAACTGTCCAGAGTTGGCCGAATGTCAGTCAGAGACTGTGTATGAACAGGTATGTATTTACCTAGCATTGTTTGTGTGTTTTGCTGTGTTGTATTTCAGAAAAAAATGACAATAGTAACAGTATCCACAATAATAACCTCAACCTTTGGTAATACTATAATTCTGTCACACACTATTCATTACTTGTCACAAAAACTTTGGATAGGGATAGAGCACTTATTACATGATAGAGAGTGGTTGTGAAAGTGTATGTTTTAACACTGCATGCAATTGGCAAGCTGCACAGTACTGCTAATTTGTAATACTGATCTTACAATGCGTTTTAATATTATGACTGAATCGTTTATTTCGCAGAATCATGTCAAATGCCTTAAAGGAGAACTCCGGTGTGATTTTGACCTAAAGTGTATTGAATCATGATACCGAGTGTAAACGTACCTTGCATATTTCATCTCGGTTTGTGTCCAGCTGTCCGAAATCTGGGGTCAGTTAGCCGATGCTCACAACAGGCTGTCTATGAGAGTGAACAGGGCATCGGAAAAGCCATGTAAATAAATCACTGTTTTACGCCATTTACGAGGCACAAAGTAGCTCCACACTTCATCGGTAGACTTCCTAGGGCCCTGACATTTAAAACGAGACATTGTGAACTCAGAAAAAGCACCGGTAGTTTATTTACAAGAAGATTTATACAGACATCTTCCACCAGGAACAGAGCAGTCGCCGCCATCTTAAATGTAGTCACGATAGGTCGAGTGTCGAGCACAAAGGAAACTACAACCCGATACGTTGATAACCTGATAAATTCATTGGTGCTCGACACTCGATTTGTCGTGACTAAGTTCAGGATGGCGGCTACTGGATTTTCTCTACCAGGTACTGTCTGTATAAATCTTCTTGTAAATAAACTACCGGTGCTTTTTCTGAGTTCTCAATGTCTCGTTTTAAATGTCAGGGCCCTAGGAAGTCTACCGATGAAGTGCGGAGCTACTTTGTGCCTCGTAAATGGCGTAAAACAGTGATTTATTTACATGGCTCCTTCGATGCCCGATTGACTTTCATTGACAAGCTGTTGTGAGCATCGGCTAACTGACCCCAGATTTCGGACAGCTGGACACAAACCGAGATGAAATATGCAAGGTACGTTCACACTCGGTATCATGATTCAATACACTTTAGGTCAATATCACACCGGAGTTCTCCTTTAATGGCAAAATTCAACATGCAGGGTGGTGGCCAGCTGGAAGAAGCTGCATTCAAGGCTACACCTTTATATAATATAATACAAGGTAATTTGTGACGCATCGTATGTTCCTTGTGTCTTATTTAAAAGACCTGTTTTTATCAGAAATGTCCAAACGCATAATTAACATGTTTTAGTCCCGGTGTTTTTCATACGTGGACATGTATGAAATCAACATCCTGAATCACGAATTAAGTCGTCACTTTGTTTTGAAATGCATAACATTTTTCTGAGATGTTGATTCATGACACACAGTTTAAAAATTAGACAAATTTAAATAATTACAAATTATTTTATTTCCATAAGAGTGTCACTACATTACTTTTAGACTTTTTGAAGACTAAGGATAGGGAATGGTCCTGGTGAAACATTCAATCATTTGGTATCTCAGAGAAGCTCTCAATACTGTGGCATGTAGAGTAACGACTTTAATCTCGTATTATAATGACTTTAATCTCGAAATTTAACGACTTTTTTCTCGCAAATTAACACATTTTTTCTTGCAAATTAACGACTTTAATCTCGTTTTATAATGACTTTAATCTCGAAATTTAACGACTTTTTTCTCGCAATTTAACGACTTTTTTCTCACAAATTAACAACTTTTTTCTCGCAATTTAACGACTTTTTTCTCGCAAATTAACAACTTTTTTCTCACAATTTAACGACTTTTTTCTCACAAATTAACAACTTTTTTCTCACAATTTAACGACTTTTTTCTCGCAAATTAACACATTTTTTCTTGCAAATTAACGACTTTAATCTCGTTTTATAATGACTTTAATCTCGAAATTTAACGACTTTTTTCTCGCAATTTAACGACTTTTTTCTCACAAATTAACAACTTTTTTCTCACAAATTAACAACTTTTTTCTCGCAATTTAACAATTTTTTTCTCGCAATTTAACGACTTTAATCTCAACATTTAATCTCATCTTTTTTTTCTCACAATTTAACGACTTTAATCTCGAGATGGTTTTAATTTTTTTTATTGCATGGCCCTAATCCTCTTCTGTAATTATGGCTTTTTTACAGCGAAATGATAATTGTTTTTAAAGAGCACATGGAATTATGAACTTTTTTTAAAAGAGCACCTTTTTTACATTGTAATTATGAAATATTTTTAAAAAGCACCTTTTTACTGAGGAATAATTAAAAAGAGGACTTTTTTACTGCGTAATTATGAAATTTTTTAAAAGAGCACTATTTTATAGCAACAATTTTTTTGTAACCATTTTTTTACATTGGAATTATAAAATGTTTTTTAAAGAGCTTTTTTTTTTTACAGAGGTATTATGACATTTAAAAAATAGCCTTTTTAACATCAGAATTATGAAATATTTTTTAAAAAGAGCACTTTTTCAAAAATCTGAATTATGAAATATTTTTTAAAAGAGCTCTGCTTTACAGCGGAATTATTATTATTAAAAAGAGCACTTTTTTTTTTTTTTTTTTTTTACATAGGATTATGAAAATTTTCTGTTAATAATTTGCAACGCACCAATTAAATGAGTGTATTTACATGCATATGACCCGTTCCAATTTCTACATATAGCAGCGTTCTGAAATATTGAAATGTGAACAACGTTGTCTTGCTGTTCTTTAAGTTTTAAGTATTTTTCTTTCTTTCAAAAATGCTTTTTGAGAGGATGTGTGTGACATAAAGTCGATTAATGACGGAGCTGCAGGTGTACACGGGTTAAAAATACAAGCATGTAAACATGAACGCTGCTTTGGTTTCTGACAATGTTAGATGTGCATGTGAACACAGTTGTTGTTGTCAAGCTGTAATTTTACCTGAAGCTCCAGAATCTAAGTGCATGTCCTGCTCTAAATGTCTCCATGATACTTCCTTGAGTCACAGTGTTCTGTCTATGAGTCTCTATGAGTGGTACATTGCTCTAGCCTATTGGTCTAATGTCAGTATTAGTGATTATTGTCTTTGCTGGACACTTCCATAATTGATTCTGGAATCATAGCAGCGGTCTAATCTTATCTTTTTCTGCTCTCTGAATCTGAACTGCTAGAATTCCCCCTTTTCCTTTTAACACCCCGTCTCATCTCAGTTTGACCATCTGCACTTAGATTAAAACTGCTACAGCCTGAGCTGAGAGAATCTATTGAATACTCCGAATCAGAGCAGAGGTCTAATTTTATCTTTTTCCGTTCTCTGCTCTCTGAATCTGAACTGCTAGAATTCCCCCTTTTCCTTTTAACACCCCGTCTCATCTCAGTTTGACCATCTGCACTTAGATTAAAACTGTTACATCCTGAGCTGAGAGAATCAATTGAATATTTAGAATCAGAGCAGAGGTCTAATTTTATCTTTTTCCGTTCTCTGCTCTCTGAATCTGAACTGCTACAATTCCCCCTTTTCCTTTTAACACCCCTTCTCATCTCAGTTTGATGACCTGCACTTAGATAACGAGTGTTACAGCCTGAGCTGAGAGAATCAATTGAATACTCCGAATCAGAGCAGAGGTCTAATTTTATCTTTTTCCCTTCTCTGCTCTCTGAATCTGATCTGCCAGAATTCCCCCTTTTCCTTTTAACACCCCGTCTCATCTCAGTTTGACCATCTGCACTTAGATTAAAACTGTTACATCCTGAGCTGAGAGAATCTATTGAATATTTAGAATCAGAGCAGAGGTCTAATTTGATCTTTTTCCGTTCTCTGCTCTCTGAATCTGATCTGCCAGAATTCCCCCTTTTCCTTTTAACACCCCTTCTCATCTCAGTTTGACCACCTGCACTTAGATTAAAACTGTTACAGCCTGAGATGAGAGAATCTATTGAATATTTAGAATCAGAGCAGAGGTCTAATTTTATCTTTTTCCGTTCTCTGCTCTCTGAATCTGAACTGCTAGAATTCCCCCTTTTCCTTTTAACACCCCTTCTCATCTCAGTTTGACCACCTGCACTTAGATTAAAACTGTAACAGCCTGAGCTGAGAGAATCTATTGAATATTTAGAATCAGAGCAGAGGTCTAATTTGATCTTTTTCCGTTCTCTGCTCTCTGAATCTGAACTGCTACAATTCCCCCTTTTCCTTTTAACACCCCGTCTCATCTCAGTTTGACCACCTGCACTTAGATTAAAACTGTTACAGCCTGAGCTGAGAGAATCTATTGAATACTCCGAATCAGAGCAGAGGTCTAATTTTATCTTTTTGCATTCTCTGCTCTCTGAATCTGAACTGCTAGAATTCCCCTTTTTCCTTTTAACACCCCGTCTCATCTCAGTTTGACCACCTGCACTTAGATTAAAACTGTTACATCCTGAGCTGAGAGAATCTATTGAATATTTAGAATCAGAGCAGAGGTCTAATTTTATCTTTTTCCATTCTCTGCTCTCTGAATCTGAACTGCTAGAATTCCCCTTTTTCCTTTTAACACCCCGTCTCATCTCAGTTTGACCACCTGCACTTAGATTAAAACTGTTACAGCCTGAGCTGAGAGAATCAATTGAATATTTAGAATCAGAGCAGAGGTCTAATTTTATCTTTTTCCGTTCTCTGCTCTCTGAATTTGAACTGCTACAATTCCCCCTTTTCCTTTTAACACCCCTTCTCATCCCAGTTTGATGACCTGCACTTAGATTAAAACTGTTACAGCCTGAGCTGAGAGAATCAATTGAATACTCCGAATCAGAGCAGAGGTCTAATTTTATCTTTTTCCGTTCTCTGCTCTCTGAATCTGAACTGCTAGAATTCCCCTTTTTCCTTTTAACACCCCGTCTCATCTCAGTTTGACCACCTGCACTTAGATTAAAACTGTAACAGCCTGAGCTGAGAGAATCAATTGAATATTTAGAATCAGAGCAGAGGTCTAATTTTATCTTTTTCCGTTCTCTGCTCTCTGAATTTGAACTGCTACAATTCCCCCTTTTCCTTTTAACACCCCTTCTCATCCCAGTTTGATGACCTGCACTTAGATTAAAACTGTTACAGCCTGAGCTGAGAGAATCAATTGAATACTCCGAATCAGAGCAGAGGTCTAATTTTATCTTTTTCCGTTCTCTGCTCTCTGAATCTGAACTGCTAGAATTCCCCCTTTTCCTTTTAACACCCCGTCTCATCTCAGTTTGACCACCTGCACTTAGATTAAAACTGTTACATCCTGAGCTGAGAGAATCTATTGAATATTTAGAATCAGAGCAGAGGTCTAATTTGATCTTTTTCCGTTCTCTGCTCTCTGAATCTGAACTGCTAGAATTCCCCCTTTTCCTTTTAACACCCCGTCTCATCTCAGTTTGACCACCTGCACTTAGATTAAAACTGTTACATCCTGAGCTGAGAGAATCTATTGAATATTTAGAATCAGAGCAGAGGTCTAATTTGATCTTTTTCCGTTCTCTGCTCTCTGAATCTGAACTGCTAGAATTCCCCCTTTTCCTTTTAACACCCCGTCTCATCTCAGTTTGACCACCTGCACTTAGATTAAAACTGTTACATCCTGAGCTGAGAGAATCTATTGAATATTTAGAATCAGAGCAGAGGTCTAATTTGATCTTTTTCCGTTCTCTGCTCTCTGAATCTGAACTGCTAGAATTCCCCCTTTTCCTTTTAACACCCCTTCTCATCTCAGTTTGACCACCTGCACTTAGATTAAAACTGTAACAGCCTGAGCTGAGAGAATCTATTGAATACTCCGAATCAGAGCAGAGGTCTAATTTGATCTTTTTCCGTTCTCTGCTCTCTGAATCTGAACTGCTAGAATTCCCCCTTTTCCTTTTAACACCCCGTCTCATCTCAGTTTGACCACCTGCACTTAGATTAAAACTGTAACAGCCTGAGCTGAGAGAATCAATTGAATATTTAGAATCAGAGCAGAGGTCTAATTTGATCTTTTTCCGTTCTCTGCTCTCTGAATTTGAACTGCTACAATTCCCCCTTTTCCTTTTAACACCCCGTCTCATCTCAGTTTGACCATCTGCACTTAGATTAAAACTGTTACAGCCTCAGCTGAGAGAATCAATTGAATACTCCGAATCAGAGCAGAGGTCTAATTTGATCTTTTTCCCTTCTCTGCTCTCTGAATCTGATCTGCCAGAATTCCCCCTTTTCCTTTTAACACCCCTTCTCATCCCAGTTTGATGACCTGCACTTAGATTAAAACTGTTACAGCCTGAGCTGAGAGAATCTATTGAATACTCCGAATCAGAGCAGAGGTCTAATTTTATCTTTTTCCGTTCTCTGCTCTCTGAATCTGAACTGCTAGAATTCCCCCTTTTCCTTTTAACACCCCGTCTCATCTCAGTTTGACCATCTGCACTTAGATTAAAACTGTTACAGCCTCAGCTGAGAGAATCAATTGAATACTCCGAATCAGAGCAGAGGTCTAATTTGATCTTTTTCCCTTCTCTGCTCTCTGAATCTGATCTGCCAGAATTCCCCCTTTTCCTTTTAACACCCCTTCTCATCCCAGTTTGATGACCTGCACTTAGATTAAAACTGTTACAGCCTGAGCTGAGAGAATCTATTGAATACTCCGAATCAGAGCAGAGGTCTAATTTTATCTTTTTCCGTTCTCTGCTCTCTGAATCTGAACTGCTAGAATTCCCCCTTTTCCTTTTAACACCCCGTCTCATCTCAGTTTGATGACCTGCACTTAGATTAAAACTGTTACAGCCTGAGCTGAGAGAATCTATTGAATATTTAGAATCAGAGCAGAGGTCTAATTTGATCTTTTTCCGTTCTCTGCTCTCTGAATCTGAACTGCTAGAATTCCCCCTTTTCCTTTTAACACCCCGTCTCATCTCAGTTTGATGACCTGCACTTAGATTAAAACTGTTACATCCTGAGCTGAGAGAATCTATTGAATACTCCGAATCAGAGCAGAGGTCTAATTTTATCTTTTTCCGTTCTCTGCTCTCTGAATCTGAACTGCTAGAATTCCCCCTTTTCCTTTTAACACCCCTTCTCATCTCAGTTTGATGACCTGCACTTAGATTAAAACTGTTACAGCCTGAGCTGAGAGAATCAATTGAATACTCCGAATCAGAGCAGAGGTCTAATTTGATCTTTTTCCCTTCTCTGCTCTCCGAATCTGATCTGCCAGAATTCCCCCTTTTCCTTTTAACACCCCTTCTCATCCCAGTTTGATGACCTGCACTTAGATTAAAACTGTTACATCCTGAGCTGAGAGAATCTATTGAATACTCCGAATCAGAGCAGAGGTCTAATTTGATCTTTTTCCGTTCTCTGCTCTCTGAATCTGAACTGCTACAATTCCCCCTTTTCCTTTTAACACCCCTTCTCATCTCAGTTTGATGACCTGCACTTAGATTAAAACTGTTACATCCTGAGCTGAGAGAATCTATTGAATACTCCGAATCAGAGCAGAGGTCTAATTTGATCTTTTTCCGTTCTCTGCTCTCTGAATCTGAACTGCTAGAATTCCCCCTTTTCCTTTTAACACCCCTTCTCATCTCAGTTTGACCACCTGCACTTAGATTAAAACTGTTACAGCCTGAGATGAGAGAATCTATTGAATATTCAGAATCAGAGCAGAGGTCTAATTTTATCTTTTTCCGTTCTCTGCTCTCTGAATCTGAACTGCTACAATTCCCCCTTTTCCTTTTAACACCCCGTCTCATCTCAGTTTGACCACCTGCACTTAGATTAAAACTGTTACATCCTGAGCTGAGAGAATCTATTGAATACTCCGAATCAGAGCAGAGGTCTAATTTTATCTTTTTCCGTTCTCTGCTCTCTGAATCTGAACTGCTACAATTCCCCCTTTTCCTTTTAACACCCCTTCTCATCTCAGTTTGATGACCTGCACTTAGATTAAAACTGTTACAGCCTGAGCTGAGAGAATCTATTGAATACTCCGAATCAGAGCAGAGGTCTAATTTGATCTTTTTCCGTTCTCTGCTCTCTGAATCTGAACTGCTAGAATTCCCCCTTTTCCTTTTAACACCCCTTCTCATCTCAGTTTGACCACCTGCACTTAGATTAAAACTGTAACAGCCTGAGCTGAGAGAATCTATTGAATACTCCGAATCAGAGCAGAGGTCTAATTTGATCTTTTTCCGTTCTCTGCTCTCTGAATCTGAACTGCTACAATTCCCCCTTTTCCTTTTAACACCCCGTCTCATCTCAGTTTGACCACCTGCACTTAGATTAAAACTGTTACATCCTGAGCTGAGAGAATCTATTGAATACTCCGAATCAGAGCAGAGGTCTAATTTTATCTTTTTCCGTTCTCTGCTCTCTGAATCTGAACTGCTAGAATTCCCAATTTTCCTTTTAACACCCCGTCTCATCTCAGTTTGACCACCTGCACTTAGATTAAAACTGTAACAGCCTGAGCTGAGGAAATCTATTGAATAGTCAGAATCAGAGCAGAGGTCTAATCTTATCTTTTTCCATTTTCTGCTCTCTAAATCTGAATTTATATAATTGCCCCTTTTTCTTTTAACACCCTGTCCCATCTCAGTTTGAAGACATGCACTTAGATTAAAACTGGATGTTTCTCCAGGTGATAGTGGAGAACAAAAGCCTGAGCTGAGGGAATCTATTGAAAAGTCAGAATCAGATCTGCCTGAGCTTTGGTTAGGAGCTGCTTTGTATCCTCCAGCTATTACTGTACTATTGTTGAACATATGAGAAGGTCCAGGCTGTTCGTCATTTTCATTGGACACTTCAATAGGCAGCTCCTCACATGCTGCTGGTGGAGTACTAATATACATGCGAGAAAACGCATAGGTGAGCGAATCAATCAAAGAATAAGAATTGTCACAATATTCGCTAGAGATTTCCATAGGTGATGCCGGAGAAGAACAGCCTGAGCTGAAGGAATCTATTGAAAAGTCAGAATCAGAACTGTCTAAGCTATAAAGAGGAGCTGTTCTGTATCCTCCAGATATGAATGTACTATTGTTGACCATATAATCTCTGTCAGAGATTTCCATAGCTGGTTCTGTATCCATAGCTGATGCCGGAGGAGAACAGCTTAAGTTGAAGGAATCCATTGAATAGTTAGAATCAGAGCAGAGGTCTAATCTCATGTTTTTCCGTTCCTCGCTCACTGAATCTGAACTGCTAGAATTCCCCCTTTTCCTTTTAACACCCCGTCTCATCTCAGTTTGACCACCTGCACTTAGATTAAAACTGTTACAGCCTGAGCTGAGGGAATCTATTGAAAAGTCAGAATCAGATCTGCCTGAGCTTTGGTTAGGCGCTGTTTTGTATCCTCCAGCTATTACTGTACTATTGTAGACCATATTAGAAGGTCCACGCTGTTCTTCATTTTCGTTGGACACTTCAGTATTTAACTCCTCACATGCTGCTGGTGGAGTACTACTATACATGCGAGAAAACACATAGGTGAGTGAATCAATCAAAGAATAAGACTTGTCACAATATTCGCTGGAGACTTCCATAGGTGATGCTGGAGAACAAAAGCCTGAGCTGAAGGAATCTATTGAAAAGTCAGAATCAGATCTGCCTGAGCTTTGGTTAGGAGCTGTTTTGTATCCTCCAGCTATTACTGTACTATTGTTGAACATATGAGAAGGTCCAGGCTGTTCTTCATTTTCGTTGGACACTTCAGTATTCAACTCCTCACATGCTGCTGGTGGAGTACTAATATACATGCGAGAAAACGCATAGGTGAGCGAATCAATCAAAGAATAAGACTTATCACAATATTCGCTAGAGACTTCCATAGGTGATGCCGGTGAAGAACAGCCTGAGCTGAGGGAATCTATTGAATAGTCAGAATCATAACTGTCTGAGCTATAAAGAGGAGCAGTTCTGTATCCTCCAGATATTACTGTACTATTGTAGACCATAAAATCTCTGTGAGAGATTTCCATAGCTGGTTCTGTATCCATGGCTGATGCTGGAGCAGAACAGCTCAAGTTAAAGGAATCCATTGAATAGTCAGAATCAGAGCAGAGGTCTAATTTCATCCTTTTCCGTTCTCTGCTCTTTGAATCTGATCTGCCAGAATTCCCCCTTTTCCTTTTAACACCCCGTCTCATCTCAGTTTGAAGACCTGCACTTTGATTAAAACTGGATGTTTCTCCAGGTGATAGTAAAAAACAAAAGCCTAAGCTAAAGGAATCCACTGAACAATCAGAATCAGAACTGTCTGAGTTATAAAGAGAAGCTGTTTTGTACCCTCCAGCTATTACTGTACTATTGTTGAACATATGAGAGGGTCCAGGCTTTTCTTCATTTTCGTTGGACACTTCAATAGGCAATTCCTCACATGCTGCTGGTGGAGTACTAATATACATGCGAGAAAACGCATAGGTGAGCGAATCGATCAAAAAATCTGCCTGGTTATAATCTTTGTTCGAGATTTCCATAGGTGCCTGAAAAGAACAGCCTGAGCTGAGGGAATCTATTAAATTGTCAGAATCAGAGCTGCTTAAACCTTGGTCAGGAGCTTTTCTGTTGTTTCTATTGTTGACCATATAATCTCTGTCAGAGATTTCCATAGCTGGTTCTGTATCCATAGCTGATGCCGGAGAAGAACAGCTTGAGCTGAAGGAATCCATTAAATAGTCAGAATCAGAGCAGAGGTCTGATTTTATCCTTTTCAGTTTTCTGCTCTCTGAATCTGAACCACTAGAATTCCTGCTTTTCCTTTTAACACCCCGTCTCATCTCAGTTTGACAACCTGCACTTGAATTAAAACAGCCTGAACTGAGATAATCTATTGAATAATCAAAATCAGAGCATACCTGAACAGTTTGACTGGTCCTGGTAGTGTACTGGTGAACCACAGACTGAGAGCTTCTGCTTAGAACTCTGGCTGTGATGTCATAGATGCTCATTTGCATAATCCCCATTTTAAAAAACAACAACTCCTGTAGAGCTGGTACTGTTCTAAATAGAATGTTCTGTGAATGTTCTATGCTCAGTGGCTGTGAAGATTGTGCAGTATGGACAAAATAGTCATTTTTTTATTGATATCATGATTTTACTTGCGATTTTGGTAAGTGTTTTCTCTTGTTCACACATTACATGAAATATAGCCTATTTGTATAGTGTTGGCACAGGTTTGTCTTCATTGTAGGATATTTTTAAATTATACATTGTACCGTGTCCCTTTTTTGACTTATAATAACATTTACAAGAAGGCACCAACAGTTTTTTTTCTTATGCACAGAAGAACAGTTGAGCTGCTCTTTTGCTTTGTGTAGTTTACATGTTACATGCTCTGAATTTTTAGGCAAAATATGACATACAACAAAAAGTACAATACAAAGAAATCAAAAATCAAAAAATATTAAAACCATTTTTAATGTTGTAATACCCTGTGCCCTTTTAAATCTGTTTGTCCAACTATCTCTGTTTCTTTGATCCTTCTGTAATAGAGATTTAAATTAGATTTTACAGACCTGTATAAGTTGTACTGTCAGGAGCATATTAATCCTTGACTAAAAAAAATTAAAAGTCTTCATTAACAATTAAATGTATACATATATAACTAAATATTTAATGTCGGGCAAGTTATAAAACTAATTTTATAACTATTTTATAATTAATTATACCCAACACTTATCTATTTACCTGTTGATAGAAATAGACAGTAAAAATGTAGATGTTTTAAAGTTGGGTTATATTGCATGAATTAAAGTTAATCAATGTGAAAATTCCGCCTCTTCAAAAAAGGTCTGTGACCATTAACTGACTGATAATAATTAAACAATATTAGCAAAGTTATATTGTTGACATTTCTGACGTAAATGGTATGTTGTGACTATTTATAAGCTGTTTTTGTGATCATTTTCAAAAACACTGATCGATTACATATGAGATTTTATTTAGTGTTTCAGATTTTTTAAACATGTCTTCTGATATTTAATTTTTTTCTACTCTGACTCTTAGGAAAAGATGATTGATTCACATACTGCCTACTGCCTGAGCCAGACAAATGATTTTGCAAATGAGCCCTGGGCTGACTTGCTACCTACACCACTGCTACTAAACAAAAAACGTATTAAAAACAGTATATTCGTTGAGACCAAATAATAGTTTTGCATTTTAGAAGTCAGTGCTAATTACCAACATGGCAAAAAGGGGAACTTATCTGATTTATGTCTTTAAAATGTGGGGTTGAACGTTTTTATATTTTCTTAAATTTGTTATACGAGCATGAGAGCAGCAGACCACAATTGCTCTACATATGCTTACAGTTGTGGGTATAATTTGTGTCACTGAACATTCTGTAATTAGTGTTTATTTATAAGGGCAGGACAAATGTTTGCTTGCATATACACGTATCACTTTGTTTATCAATCATTTGATCTTGGATGAACCGAAAAAATTACAGCATCTGGATGTTTTATTTACATTATACAACCAAAATATATGTATACAAGTTTAAGAAATGCAGGTTATTTCCCCCAGGTCTCTGGGAGATAATACCTTACTCTGTCTCAGATTATCCATCCCCCACCCTCAGGACCCTCTTCAAGGGTAGATGGAGGATGCTGGAAGATGCTGTTCTGATTGTGGTCTTTAGAAGGTCAAGAAGGTATACTAAAGATATATCACCTAGATATGTCTTTTTTTCACTAAACATCTGCTCTAGGAGTTTGTAAGTTTGAGTGGATACAAAATTCCCTGAAAAGGGTGGATTGCTTTACGGCAGCAACCAATCAGCATCTAAAATGGCATACTGTCTGAGGAGGTACTTTTTTGGAATAAGTAATTACTTTGCAACCATTAAAAAGTACTCTAGGACAAATGTGAGTAAACTGAATAACCCGGACTAGAAGTTGTCATTGTCATATAACCTACCTGCGTCAGTTGTATCACTTCACCGCCATTCAAAAACCCACTTCAGAATTACACTGGGAACAGTAGGTTACCAAGGGAATTTTTATGGGGTTCAAGCACGTATCGATGAAACCCCATTGTAATTGTTAGAATGGCCAAGGATCAGCATACTTTCACGTTAAACTTATTGGGCAGACCAAACCGTAAGTCCTAAACTTACATCGTTTACCACGTCACCAAGGTTTGCCCCAATCTCCCTGAAGGGGGCGCTTCAGTGACCAAAAGTACAAAATCACCCATATTTGCCCAAATATGAATATTGTAAAAAAAGTTCATTTTTTATTGTAACTTTTTTTTTTTTAATTAAACTTTTTATATATTCTAGATTCATTACAAGTAAACATTTCAAAAAAATTTTTTTAATTTTGATGATTAGATCGTACAGCTCATTAAACGCTATTAAGGCTTCTGGAGTCGTTTTTTTGTGAGAGAATTTTACTTCCGCATCTGAAAAACTGCCAAAATCAGCAGTGACGTAACGAGAGGGAGCGCGGTCAATGTAAACCATAAGAAAACAATAGATCGCAATGACCGTTCGGACGCGGAGAAAATTTTAAATGCTTATTTACACTAGTATGCAGAACCACAGACACAATTATTATCCTGCTATGTGGCCAAGAGAGCAAGGACATGCCGGGATTAAACAGAACAACGGTCAGAGGAGACAAATTAAGTTGGTGTGAGGAGAACATGGCAGGTGTTTTGGTGAGAGATCAGTGTTAGCTAACTATATCTAATCAGGCAAAAGCATAGCATTGGTTATCTATAAGTATTGATTCTACTTACAGTAACACACACACACACACACACACACACACACACACACACACACACACACACACACGTTCAAAAAACACAACGGGGAGGTGAGTAAGTGGATGATGAGAGATAACAAACAGCTGAAGGGGAGATACCGGGCGGAGAGAGTGACGTAGACAACGCTGACAACAAAAACAAACACACAGACAGATAAAACCCCCGACAGAGCCAGGATCACGACACCTTCATTTTTTTCACATTTTGTTTTGTTGCAGCATTATGTTAAACTGCTTTAAATAATTTTTTTCACATCAATCTACATCTCATACACCATAATGACAAAGCACAAAACAGGTTTGTAACAACTTTGCAAATTTATTAGAAATAAAAAAAACTGAAAAGATCCCGTTGCATAAGTATTCATACCCTTTTCTGGGACTCCAGAAATTTAGCTCAGGATCATTCATATTGCTTCTAGATGTTACTGCACTTCAAATGGAGTTAAACTGTGGCAAATTCATTTGAATGAGTATGATTTAGAAAGGCACACACCTCTCAGAAAAGGTCTAACAGCTGAAAATGCATATCAGAGCAAAAACCAAGTCCTGAGGTCAAGATAACTGCCTGTAGAGCTCAGTGACAGACTTGCGTTAAGGCAATGATCTAGGGAAGAGTTCAGAAAAAAAATCTGCTGCATTGAAGGTTCACAGAAGCATGTAGCCTCCATTATCCATAAGACGACTGGAACAACTAGGACTCTAGAAAATGTCTGCCAGCCCCCATCCAAGCTGACAGAGCTTGAGAGGTGAAAAGGTGAGGCAAAGAATGGCAGATAATTGCCAAATGCAGATGTGCAAAGCTTGTCACATCATACCCTAAAAGACTTGAGGCTGTAAAGGTGCTTCAACTAATGTACTGAGTTAAGGGTATGAATACTTATGCAATGTACTTATTTCAGTGTTTTATTTTTAATAAATTTGTAAAATTTGCAAATCTGGTTTTTGCTCTGTCATTATTATGGTGTATGGAGTGTAAACTGATGTGGGGAAAACTAATTCAAAGCAGTTTAACATAATGCTACAACAAAACAAAATGTGAAAAAAATGAAGGGGTATGAATACTTGCAAGGCACTGTAGTGGGTTCTTATTACCGCACGCGCGAGAGATAAACACATTTTTGTTTCATTATATGCTTATGTGGGAAATGCCCCCACCCTTGATGTGCAGTGTCTGATTCTGCACCCAGGCTTTGAAGCTTGCTGTCTGAACTCATAATAGGTTCTACAGATAGCCTATATGCACTTCAGGCATGAGTATGTTTAGGGTAGAGATAATTTATTACTCTGAGCTAAATACTTGTACGTACAAATAAATAGTAAAATTAAGATTTGAATATCAAAATAATCTGAAATTTTTTTGTTTCTGAATTACAAGTTGACTATATTTAGGTCACAAATACCTATAAAGACACACTTTTTAATGCCATTTGTATAAGACAATTAATATTGACAGCATACAGGCAAGTTGTCTGCTGGTATTCATCAGGAAGCCCTTACCTGCATGTGTAAGCTATTAGTAGACAGTTTACAAAGGAAGGATGACTTTATTAAAGTTTTGAATGGCCCTATTTTGGTGACAGTCAATAAAAAATAATCACAATCACAAATTGTCTTACTGTATAAATACTTATGAAGTTTACAACACACACACACACACACACACACACACACACACATATATATATATATATATATATATCAAGCAGATCTGCATTTATGGTTAATTCAATTCAGTTTAATTTATACAGCACTAAATCACATTTATTTCATAGCACTGTTAACTCTGCCAACTCGAAACACATCATTGCAACTGTTAATTTATATATATATATATATATATATATATATATATATATATATACACACATACAACATATACTACGGATAAAAAAAAAATATTTTCAGTGTGGGTATCACACTATGTGTTAACATGTTAAATCGTAAATGCTGTGATAGGCTACACACCAACAGCCTCGTCTTGTTGATCCTCTGGAGGGATCTGGGGAGCAGATGTAGTGGAAGATGTGGTGTCATGCAGTATTCCACTCTCCGAGGCTCAATGAGGGCTGATGCATATGCTGGGAGAAGGAAGTAAAAGTTTAGATCTCATTCATAGCTGACCATGCTTTTCCACTTGGCCTTCATCACATCTGCATCTCCATTGAGAGTGGAAGCTACAGTCTAGTAACATTAGAAGTGGCTAATAACAGTTGGCCTCCACTGCTTCAGATCTTCACATATCCTCATGTCTTGCAATGTCTCCCAAAGCCCTATAAACACAACACATGACAATAAATTACAAATTAGCTCTGCAAACAATGTCACTAGGCTGTAAATAGACTTGATGGTTATAATATTAACAAACTGAGGTTAATTTACCAGTAATGCCTTCTCATATGATACCGTTTTTACACGGTTCTTAAATTGCTTCGGACAAACCACAGGCTGACGACGGACACGATGAAGGAACCGCACCAGCTGAGCTTCACTTGGTTCTTGCTTCGGTATCCCATGTTGAAACTGCATCAAATCGCTAGGATGATAATCCTCCGGTGTAAAGTGAACGCGTTTTTCGAAGCAGATGCATTAGTGTAGGCCCGTCTCTTCACCCGCACAAACGCACCCAGATACGGAAGATAGCACCGTTCTTTTTATTGTAAGTAAACGATGTCCTGACAAGCTGGAGTTTGTGCAGTCTCCACAAACACAATAATTAACACAGTTGAAAGTTGAAATTAGGGATGCTCATATTGACCGTTTAACCGTTAACCGACAGTAAGAATTTTAACCGATTATTAGGCTACTAAGAAAACGTACAGATAAAATAGGGGCTCTAGCCCTTCGGGCTTGGCCCCTAATAAATGAATAATAAAAAAAAGAAATGATAAAAGAAGGCAAAACAGAACCATTTTTACAAATTGGCTTGTGGACCCTAATGTATACACACACTACCAGTCAAAAGTTTTTGAACAGTAAGGGCGTGTTCACACTTGGCGTCTTTTTTGACAAGAAAAAGTTGACAAGGGCGTTTTTTTAGTTGAAGTTTTTTAGTTTAGACAGAAAGCAAAGTGGAAGAGAGAGAGTGGGGGACGGGATCGGGAAAGGTCTGCGAGCCGGAACTCGAAAAAGGGACGCCCGAAGCACAACGGCGCTAATGTACATGTCGATGTGCGGCTCAAGAAGCTATCGGCGCTGCACGCCGGTTTTTGAAGTTAACGGGGAGGCAAATCCGGTTCACAACAATAAAATAAAAGTCTATATAACGGCACCTCTCCCATTTTTTCTTGTTGTTATGGAAACGAAAGGTCTAGCTACTCGCTTGCCATTGGTCAGCTCTCAAAAAAGCGCTTGACGTAGGCCGTTTTCTTCAGAAAAGTTCAACTTTTTTCAACTTGAAAAGACGCTCTGTCTGAGCTGCAGAAAAAGACGCCGGTGGTGGCGTTTAAAAAAACGCTGAGGGCTTTTTTGAAAACACGGTTTACTCCATAGGATTATTATGTAAAACAGACGCTGGCAGTTTAAAAAAAGACGCCGAGTGTGAACACGCCCTAAGATTTTAATATTTTTAAAAGAAGTCTCTCCTGCTCACCAAGCCTCCATTTATATAATCGAAAGTACAGCAAAAACTGTAATTTTTTTTTATATTTTTACTATTTAAAATAAATGTTTTCTATTTTAATGTGATCCTATGATTACAAAGCAGATTTTTTAGTCACACGATCCTTCAGAAATCATTCTAATATTCTGATTTGCTGCTCAAAAATGTATTATTATTATTATTATTATCATGTTGAAAACAGCTGAGTACATTTTTACAGGTGTCTTTGATGAATAGAAAGTTAAGACGAACATTGTTTATCTGAAATAGAAATCTTTTGTAACACTATAAATGTCTTTATCATCACGTTTGATCAATATAAAGCATCTTTGTTCAGTAAAAGTATTAACAAAGACACAAAAGTAAATAAATAAATTATAGGCTCCTGACTCCAAGCTTTTGAATGGTATTGTTTAATGTTACAAAAGCTTTTTATTTCAGATAAATGCTGATCTTTGGATCTTTCTATTCCTCAAAGAATCCTGAAAAAACGTACTCAATTGTTATAAATATTGATAATAATGTTTTTTTTTTCTTGTACAGTAAATCATCATATTACAATGATTTCTGAGGAATCATGTGACACGGAAGACTAGAGTAATTATGCTGAAAATGTAGCTTTGATCACAGGAATAAATGACATTTTAAAATATATTCAAATAGAAAACTGTTTTTTAAATAGTTAAAACTTTTGACTGGTTGTGTACACTGAGAGAAAGAAAGAAAAAAACGCTCTGTAGCTTCTTCTCACTGATTTTTCGCTTCGCGTACAGCTTGAGTCAAGTGCAATATGTTGCTGCCGTGTGCCTCTACGGCTTCCGTCAGCTGCGTTGCGTTGTCAACAGGACCAAAACACCAACAGCTACAGCACACGGGAGCTTTACTTCTGGACTGTCCGCTGGCCATCAGCTGACACCTCACCTGTCCGGCTGCATTAACTCTGCCACGTCTTAGCAAATAGCAGGTAAACGGAATGCATGCGATGTTTTCATTTGGAGACACGACGTCCGTTTAAAAGCGCAAGAGCAGTCAGAGAACCTCACCGGCACTTTAAAACTGACCGAAACTGACAGGGGGAATGCGGTGATGCGCCCAGCCATGCCCTGCGCTCGTCTTCCCCATATTCATGCCGCGATATGTGCTGTTAGTTGAGTATTGCTTTATAAAGAATGGGATGAATTAGGCACAACTGCGTTCATATGCAGCTTGTGGTATTATTGTTATAGGCGGTTAAGAACCGCTTTTTCCTATTAAAGGGACACTGGGCAGTGCCCAGAGCCACTCCTGTCCGGTTAGATCGACATCAAAAACATTGAGCACACTGTAGTGATGTGCTTTCAGTCAGTGCTAATACGGTCTGTATAATATAATCATGGAGTCGGTGCGTCTTCACGCTAGTTTATCAGGCTCTATAGTTGGCTTTTATAGACTGGTTTTCTATTTTTGTGCTTTAGTTTGGACAGCAGCAGCTGGTCCACGTTAGCACCTCATGCTAGTAGATTATCCTGACATATACACCAAACCTAGATGAGATAACAAACAACCCAACCGTTAACTAACAATATGAGCGATCACTATGAGAGAGTGAAGATTGAGCTCCAGCAGATGAAGGAGGTGGAGAGAGACGCCGCGGCCGACGTGGAGCAGCTGTCCCCGGCCTCAGTCTCTTCAGTCCCCGCTGACGTTTCCTTCACTGCTCGGAGAGACCTGTCAAGAAGTAGCATTAACGGGAGAAGTCGGAGTAAAAGTAGGAGTAAAGCAGACGGTTATGAGAGACAGGTGAACGGTAAACAACTGTCAGATTTGACACCGCAGAAGTCAGACTATTCACAAGGGCAGAGTCGTGTGAGCAACGAGCCAAACCTTCACATTAAAGGAACTGCAAGGCTTTTAAAAGGTAAAACGGCGACAAACGGTCACGTTGAGTCATGCCAGAGACAGACGGATGGAAAAGAGGACGTGAGCAAAGTGGCCAAAAAGAGGAGAACTGTGACGGTGGACACCTCCAAGGCAAAGACCTCTCTCGAGGCGCTGAAGATGAGCATCAGACAGCTGAAGTGGAAAGAGGTGAGAGAACCAATGTGCTCTGACACCACATAACCTTTGACTTTATGTATCTGCCTTTCCGATTTTAAGGATTCATTAAACGGTTGTAGCATGCCATCCCTTGTTTGGGTATTCTTAGTTAAAAGAATTGGAAATGAATAAATTCTTAAAGTCCCAGTAAAAAGATTTTGTCTGTGTGTTTGGAGATGTGCTGTTCTAAAGTATTTTTTTTTTTTTGTCTGGGTGTTTCTTGTGTAGAGTAAAAGGAGCTTGCAAGACAAATTGAGGGTTTGCACCTAAGTCAAGGTTTGGGTAGTTACCCAGATACATGGCCATATTGGAGATACTTGGATGTAAACAACAACATTGTTTGCATTGTTAATGTATTACTGAATACATTTTTCTTCTAATTTATGCAAAAAATGCAAATCATATAGAGAAGGACTTACCTTTGATAAGTTTTTTTAGAATCTGCAAAATGTTAATTATTTTGCCAAAATAAGAAGGATGATACAAAATGTATGTTATTGTTTATTTAGTACTGACCTGAATAAGATATTTCACATAAAAAAATGTTTACATATAGTCCACAAGAGAAAACAATGACCCCGTTCAAAAGTTTACACCCCCTTGATTCTTAATACTGTGTTTTGACCTGAATGATCCACAGCTGTTTTTATTTCTATATTAATTTTTTTGTTTAGTGATAGTTGTTTGTCCTGAACAGTTAAACTGCCTGCTGTTCTTAAGGAAAACCCTTCAGGTGCCACAAATTCTTTGATTTTCCAGCATTGTGTATTTGAACCCTTTCCAACCATGACTGTATGATTTTGAGATTCATCTTTGCACACTGAGGACAGCTGAGGGACTCATATGCAACTATTACAAACGCTCACTGATGCTTCAAAAGGAAAAACGATGCATTAAGATCTGGGGGTGAATACTTTTTTAATTTGCTGATCAGGGTAAATGTAACTTATTTTGTCTTCTATGAAACATGTAGGTATCTTCTGTAGCCTCTGAAGGGCGGTACTAAATAAAAAAAAAAATGATATTTAGGCGAAATAAGAAAAATACACATCTCCATTCTGTTCAGAGGTTTTCACCCCTGGCTCGTAATGTATCATGTTTTCTTCTGGAGCATCAGTGAGCATTTGAACCTTCTGTAATAGTTGCATATAAGTCCCTCAGGTGGAAAACCAAAGAATTTGTTGGACGTGAAGGATTTTTCTGAAGAACAGAAGGCAGTGTAACTGTTCAGGACAAACAAGGGACTCAAGAACAACTATCACTAAACAAAACAAAACAAAACAAAAAAGCTGTGGATTATACAGGTGACAACACAGTATTAATAAACAAGGGGATGTAAACTTTTGAATGGGGTCATTTTTATAAATTCAACTATTATTTTCTCTTGAGGACTATATGTAAACATCTTTTATGTGAAATATCTTATTCAGGTCAGTACTAAATAAACAATAACATGCATTTTGTATGATCCCTCTTATTTTGGTAAAATATTTAACATTTTGCAGATTCTGAAAGGGGAGTGTAAACTTTTGACCTCAACTGTAGTAAGCAGAAAATGGTGCAGTATTTCGACAAACTTTGTTAATAGGTGGTAAAGATATGTGCACGCAGTATTAATTAAGTATTAATCACCTGCTTGACTGGAAATAATAAGAACAAACACAAATGTTGTCAAGATACTTGCCCTGAAAATTCTGATTCAGTTTGGCCAATCATAAATGCCTTTCGTTCCTCACAGTTTTTTACACTCTCCTCTTTGATTTGTCATAACTTTTGACACTCCATAGTAATCTAAATGTTTTCCCAGTCTGACTGATTAGTACAGCACAAAACATGACAATAACTGATCATTTTCAGCAGCAATAATTTTGTTCCGTTTGGTTCCGTGGCATTGTTTACGTTCAGTGCCACCAATATGGCCGATTGACGACGCTCCGTGAAAATTTTCTATTGTTGTCCAATTTGTGAGTACCGTTGAATAAATCAGTCAAACAGATTCACACAGTTTGAACGATTCATTAACATATTCTATGATATAACACTAGGGAGTCATGGAATTGTTTTGGTCAAAAATGTAAGAAACGGTGGATCCAATTCTACCTGTCCTGTTCAGAAGATTCACTGCTGTAATATAAAACTAGTATCAGTTCTAATCCTAATCCTGTAGTTACCCTGATGTCACCCTTAACCTCACCTCTCAAACCCTTATCCAACCCACTGCTGGAAGTATAGTAGAGCTTTTTTTTTTTCCATTCTTGTGACCACAAAAGAATTAAGGCTTGATACTTTTGCATACATTGCGTAGTGTGTAAGGGACCCTGAGTCTAAGGGTTAAACTGTATAATTCTGTCCAGTTGGAGGAAATCTACCTGCCGAAAAAGTATGCCACTGTTACAAACAGATTTACTATACTTTTTAATGCATGCGTGATTCTGTGATACATCTATCCACCTTTTTTTCCCGTAAGAACGTGGTCTTTTGTAAATTGTATGGGTCAGGCTTCCGGTCTCATCTGTGTCCAGCTATTTTTAGCTGTACAAAACATCTCATTTTGTTACGTGATATTGCAAATTGGTGTGTTTTACCATTTTTTTAAATGTATTATATTAACTATGAACACACTAGTTTGTACTGCAAACAGTTTTACCGTTTACTGCACATTGTTGTTCTTCTCGTTATTTCCCTATAGCAGATAATGAACCATAAGTCTCACCCATAGGCTTACTTCCACACTGAAGAAAAAGATGGCAACTAGATGAATTCATTTAACTTTTCTATACTTTTTTTAGGCTTCTGCAATGTAAACAAAACAAACACTTACTCATGACTTGTAGGATTAATATTTCAACAGCCATTGCCAGTCTTTAACCTTGTCCTTCAACACCATGTGACAAACGCACGCATATGGTTACACTTGACCATCTATGTGAAGCCAGTCTGCATCAAAAAAAAAGAAACCCTTATTAATACATTGATAAGATGACAAACTATACCATGTGGTGCACGACACCTGGCAGGTTGGAGATAGTGAATGGTTCTGTTGAGTGAATGTCTACTCCCCCTTCTACTCGTCTCCACTGAAATATTATGAGCCTTTGTAATTCAAAGCTGCCTTGTCAAAGGTCGGTTTCAAGTTTAAGCGTATCCATTATACCTTTTATCCTGTCTGCTACGCCAAAGACTGTTTCAAGGGCAGGAGAAGTTCCAACCTGTGGTTCTGAAAATGTTTAGAAGACTATCAGTCCTTGAAGTTATTTAGAAACAGAGATGTAATTACGAAAGTTGGAAACAAAGTGTGATACAATCTGTAAGTACTTGATATGGGCTAATTAGGTTTAAGACCCGCTACGTGAGCTAAAGAACCAAAAATGGGCTGTCAACAAGCTGGCAAACTGATGACAGTTGTTGTCATTATCCATTCAATATCTTTACTGGGTTCAACTATAGTTTTCTGTGCAACTAAGGTGAGCCTTTGTGAAACTGAATGCTCAATCTGTAAGGCAGACTTATCGTAATAGATCAACTGTGATCTGAGGTCTGTAGTAACAGGTAGTGCTGTGAATATCGTTAACAATTTAGTTGCATTTTGCATGTATAAAACTAATCATTTACATATTTGGATCTGTGTTTATGGGATTTATGCTGTTATGTAATTTGCTGTCATCTGAAGCAGTTCAAAGCATTTACGTTTCATGGCTGCAAAGACACATAAAGGTGCAGTTGAATGCTGACTTTCACCATATGGTTGTGCCTTCGCAGTGGTAAATGATTAAGCTCAATCTGGGATAATCCCACATGCCTGTATTCCCACTGTTCTCCAGGCCTGTACAGTACAGAATAATAGGACCCAGTGCTTACAATGCAGAGTTACATGTGTGGTTGTTGTAAATTGTAAATTAGTTCTGTTAGGATTTAATACAGATGAGCATAGGTTACACATACGTGCACCACATAGGGTTTCAGCCAGACCAGGTAAACACATCCATTTGTCTGTAACACATGAGAACTATTCTGAAGGGGGTCCAGGTTGATGTGACAAGGGTAATGATCCTCTCTGGAGAGGAAAGATTGGTTGGTTGGTGTGTTAACACCATGACAGCTTCCATGGCGAGTAACAAATTGAAATGCTATAAAAGAGCAATTTAAAAAAGCTATATAAGGTTTTAAAGGTTTGCTTGAGATAATAACTTTAAAATGTTTTTGAAAAGTGATTTCTGAGTATTTTCTGTCTGTGCGTTTATGGAGTGCCTTATTTGTCCAAAGAGAGACGAAAACAGAACTGCAAACTTTAGGTTTTTGAATAGCCATGTCTAATAAGAGAACACTTTTAATTAAAGGTAAAGTATAACAAGCTTTTAGTATGGAAGGAGGAAAGTGCTTTTTGAAAAGATCTTTCACATTTTGTCTAACTTTGTAAATGCATTAAAGATAAACCACAGTTTGAATTCAAGTTTTTTTTTTTTTTTTTTTAAGTTTGCAAGTTCTTCAGTATTTCATGACAATTTCACGTGTCTTATACCTGCTACATAAACCCAAGTAACTTTATTTAGTTACGGCTGAAAGTGATTGGATTGAAAAGGCATGTCCTTGTTTTCTGACCTTTTCTACGGCTTTGACAGAGTGATGAAATGTTATGTTTATGGTCTTTGCTAACCCTATTGGGTTAAAGTTAGATCAATATATCATGAAGCATTAAACAGAGCTAAGGTGCTAATATTTTGTCTCAAACTGTAGAAACCATTCTGTGTTTTTATTTTATTTTTATAGTTGCTTCCTAGCAGGCTTGTGCACAATTCAGAATTTCAGAATTGGCCGCCATTCAATTCATGAGTTGGAATTTGAATTGAATTGACTCCGCCCCACAGGAAGTTGAATTTGAATTGGAGTTGGAATGACAGGAAGTGGAATTAAATTCATGGCAATTCAAAGACATTCCACTCAGTCATACAACTGAAATAATGTGTTGAATCTCACATACAATTACATTAATTTTGTAATTTAATAGCATCATTTCATTACACATAACTAGTCACTCCTCAACCCTGCATACATTTTGTTCCAGCTTATAGATAATGATCAAATTCTTGAAATAAATTACTCCCTCAATGTGTGATTAGTTTTGTTCATGCAGTTGTTGTAAATGCAGTTGTCATTTATTCCAATGCAAAACTCATTGAGCAACACTGTTGCATCTAATTCTCAAAATTACAATTACAATAAATCAAACTTAATTATGTGTTCTGTGACTAGAGATTTTAACATTCATTGCTGGGGGGAATATGTCCTGTTAATGTAATCTGTACTAGTTCAAACTAATATCATTTATAGAATACGTACTGAAATCATATCTGACATATATTGTAAAGCTTCATTATTAAACACTTCACTTATGTTTATGAATTTCTTTGAATTTGTATTGAATTGCAATTCTGCTTCCTTTAATTCAAATTCGAATTGTAATTCTAGATCCTGTTTTTGACATCAATTCAAATTCAAGAATTGAATTGGAATTTAGGAGTCATTCTCAATTCAATTCTGAATTGTGCACAAGCCTGCTTCCTAGGTCACACAAAAAAGAAAATTCTGCCATCGTTTACTACTCACCTTCATGCCATTCTAAACCTGTATGACTTCCTTACTTCTGTCGAATATAAAAGAAGATATTTTGAGAAATATGTTTTATAATATGTTTTTTTGTCTATACATTAGAAGTCACAACATTCTTCAAAATTTATAATGTAGTTACCAACATTCTCCTTTTGTTATTTACAGAATTGAGCAAGTCATACAGGTTTGGAACAACATGAGTAGGGTGAGTAAATAATTGTAGAATTCTTATTTTAGGGTAAACCTTTAGGACATTAAAAAGTTTACACAAAACCATTAGTGCAGTACACTTAACATTAATTGCTGGTTACTAATCTGACAGATGTATATCAATATTTATCCAAAGAAGGCAGATCTATTTGAACTGCCGAGTTTAGTTTTACCCTGCTTCAGTCCTTTTTTTGATTAAATCCCAATGCTAGAAGAATGCAAATGAATAGAACATTGTGTTTTAAGAGGAAAAAAAGAAATGGAAACCATTTTTGTTTATACCAGTTTCTTGCAGTGATCTATCAAAGTCACGCACATGAGCATTAGTGCTGCACAAAATTGCTGTTCTTCAGATTAAAGCAACTGGAGCGAGTAGAGGTCACTTGTTAATTGTTCTGGTACAGCCTGTGATGTCTGTGTTTTTGAAAATATTTTTTGAGGCACACTTTGGTTTCACTTTATGAATGATGTGTTTTAAGGTTGCTACTAATTTGCTACTTTTGACTGATTCCTGAACCTCTGAAATAGCCAGGGCTATTTAAACCTCTGTCGTTGACAGGTTTCTACAGTATACCTGTGAACCTGTGTGAACTCCTAATCTGATCAGAGATTTCTGGTTTCCTCTGTATGCCAGATGACCAGTATAGTAGCATCTCCTCACACTCCATTAGCCAGTTAAACAGTGACATAATCCTCTCAAAATCCAGCCCAAGACACGTAACATAACCTATACTAAGCACACTACCTGCATGTTGATTAGTGCCCTTGATAACCTACTTCACGCTCAACTTCAAACATAGCCTAGTCATCATATACAGGGTCTCAGAAATGTATATGAAACTCTGTATAATGAACCAAAACCTGAAGTCTGTACACCTGAGTGCAAATTAATGATGGTAGTAACATACTGCCTTTGTAACTATTCTTTCAAGTCATTGAGTATGTAGCCTGTAGCCATACTCTAGGAATGAGTAGAAAGTGTTTACTAAAATAATTCTTGGAAAGACAGTCCTACAGAGGTGAGCTGTTGTTATACTAGTACAGTTAGTCATAAACATGTTGGCTTTTGCATCCTTGTCAAAAGGATGACATGTTTATTGTGTTGTGATTGATAGTTTGCCTCCTTTACTTTGCCTCAGATCTCTTTCTTTTGATCCTGCAGTTTCCGATGGGCAGGCGGACAGCCTGTGATATCTACTGGCATGGCGTCTCTTTTCATGACAATGAGAACATCGTCTCTGGGCAAGTCAACAAATTCCCAGGTAAACTTCACGTAAAGTAGGTCTTTAGCGATAGTCATAGTAGAAACATCAGTTAAATAGGACATTGTCATTATCAATCTTTAAAAAAAAAGTGACAATAGGATCGATCATAATTTGTTACGATACTGCTGGGATATTCATATTTAAACTGGTCAGTCCGGTGTTACCTGTAGCTGGATGCCAGGGGTCATTTTTGCTGCGCAAATAGAAAATAACAGGAAAACATTCCAGGAATTTTCTTAAAATAGTGGACTTTAATGAAGATCAATGGGTTGAAGGGATCAAATTGCAGTTCCAATGCAGCTCTACACGATCCCAGCCGAGGAATAAGCGTCTTATTTAGCAAAACGACCAGTCATTTTCTAAAAGAAATACAAATACTTTTTAACCACAAATGCTGGTCTTGCACTAGCTCAACTTCATGCATTATGCACAAAGTTGAGCATTGGAAAGGTCAAACATGACACTTGAGGCGGAAGTATCAACTCAGTGTTTACAAAGCCAACATGAAAAGAAATTCAAATGCCTTTTACAAAAAAGGTAAAACAACCATGTTGGACAATTTCAAAGGTGGAGGAGAAAATGAGATGGATTTTTACTAGGGGTGTGCAATATATATCGTCTTCGATAATATCATTATTGTTGTTTTAAGATGTGCGATTTGACATTATCGAGTATATTGCAAAAAACAAACAAGACACACTTACAGAGTGCACGCATAACGTTATGAAGTCTTGTAAGTAGGGATGCACGATATGTATCGGTCGATAACTTGCGCGTTTTGTCAGTAAAGCCGGTTCTGTAATCAGCGGTAAATGCCATCAGGTGCGTGATTTCACGTTGAGCCGTATATACTACACACAGCCGTTGTTTACAGACGAGCTGCGCACATTCACACTGATAATGAACATTGCTATAGCTCGTCGGTAAACAGCGGCTGTGTGTAGTATATACGGCTCAACGTGAAATCACGCACCTGATGGCATTTACCGCTGATTACAGAACCGGCTTTACTGACAAAACGCGCAAGCTTTATCGACCGATTGGTATCGGTGCATCCCTACTTGTAAGTATGCATTTAGAGTGCGTTCTTTCACTGCATGATTCAGTCTATTAAAATGTATTTCGAATGATCACATAATTCAAGATATGGGGCAGAAAATGTATATATTTATATCATTTCATATAGTTAATCAATATCACACAAAGAGTGCCGTTTTTTCCTTCAAAACTCAGCATGACTACAAATGTGATATTGATTTTATACAACAGTTCAATGAACAAGAAGTTTAATATTAAAATACTTCAGTTTAGGCAGCATATTAACATGTTTATGATCAATTTCGCCAACAAAAATCATTCCAAACACAGCCACGGTATTGTTTTGCATCTCTGAGCAACATGGACAGTGTTTCGTTCCTGAATGGATCAACCTACTGGTGGTTTTAATTTCACATTCAAAGTATCTTTTCACTTTTTAAATAATTTCAAATATAGCTGCATTAACATGTGTAACATTTAAATACATTTAAATGCCACTTTATACGCAACTTCTGCGAAGACGAATTTTTGTTTGGTATAGCCTAAATGGATTATTATACATTCAAAAGATGATGCATACTTTTAGAAAAAATGGCTTTATAATGGTAAAAATGCCCATAAAAGATAAAATCAATGTAAACGTATTGGAAAAGAATAATTTCTATCACTGCTGTGAACTGACTACACAGAATATGAAGAATATCAAACACTTTAGGAGTCAGCATGGTAGTCCTTAAGCACAATAACACACACAGCAAAATATAGTCTAATTATCGTTATTAATAAAATTCCAGAAAATATAGAGATATTATTTTTTTGTCAGTATTGCACACCCCCATGGCTCTACCTTACGTTTTTGAACTGAAGTACACAGACAAAGAGCTAACCATGCGTGACCTTTCCAACGTGATTGAGTAATGCGTCGAAGTAGTGCAGGATGACCATTTGTGGTTAAAAAGTTTATAAATAATTTTTTATTTTTTTAGAAAGTGACAGATTGTTTTGCTAGACAAGATCCTTATTACTCAGATGGGATTATGTACAGCCCTTTGAAGCTGCATTGAAACTGCTCCTATTGAAGTCCACTAGAGAAAAATCCTTGAATTATTTTCCTCAGAAACCTTAATTTCTTTCCAATTTAAGAAAGAAAGAAATGAACATCTTGGATGACATGGAAGTGAGTAACTTATTAGGAATTTTAACTCAGGAGTGAACTAATCCTTTTAAGGATGGGAATAGGGCTGTGAAATACAGGGTTGTTATAGTACATAAAGATGAAAACAAATGGGTTGAAAACATTTTCATGAACTGAAAGTATAAGAAAAACTAAACAAATCTAAACTAAAATCAGTGGATCACAAAGTTAAATGATCTGACCTGTTTGTGTGGCTAAAGACATCCCAATGATTTTGATATGGTGAGATATGCCACATGGATACACTGTATCCTGTGATTCTGATTCCTTTGTAAATACAGTTTCTTGTTTCAAAGGTCTTGATACACTAGGACAAAGCAATATAAAAAAAACAAAATACGTCCATAAATTGAAAACTGCAACTATCGAAACTATTGCTAAATGTAATCTAAACAAATCTGAAAATTGAAAACCAGTACTAAACTTTTACATTTGCTTTAGTCAGTTTTAGAGGAAGGTTGTTAATCATACAGTATGGTGAGTACTTTTCCCAGGAATGTTTTTCAGCAGGGTAGTCATAAAGGAGTCTCAAGAGCTGCTGACTCATGGGTTGGATGTAATATGGCTGTTTTCATAGCTGTATTGACAGTTGCTTTCACACAGACAGCCTATCCAAGCTGTGTGCCTGTGTGCACACTATGGAGCCATTGAAATAAAATGATCGAGTGATTTAATGAAACTTTTGGGAAATAGAGCTCTAAAATGTGTCATATTTTTTAAGAGAAAAATGCCCCATGTAGGGCCATAGACTGATTCAGCCCTTTTCTGGCCTCTGTGCTGTTTTCATCAACTATCCTGTCGGTCAGCAGGAATGATAGAGATGCTGCGGAAGATAAACCTGAGTCGTGCTGTGCGTACCGTGCAAGAGCTGTTCCCGGAGGAGTACAACTTCTACCCACGCTCATGGATACTGCCTGAGGAATCCCAACTCTTCTCCACACAGGTACAAGCTCAACGAGGGAAACACTCATTGGACAAACGGTTTTTTTTTTGTCTTCCTCTAGCAGTGTCTCTCTCTGTGGTGTATCCATAGGTAGATTGCTGTAGTAGTAATTGGTCAGGACAGAATCGCAGTAAAACCAGGTTAAGCAGTTTAGTGGCCAGCAACAACTAATTGTGAATGACAAGTTTGTTACAAGATCTTGCAGTTACTGGATTTGCATGTTCAATCTCCTTGCACACATTACAGTGACTAGCTGTAGCTTTGCTTTATTTGTTCAGATGGGCTGCTTAAAGAGGACATTTGTGACCCTGGACCACAAAACCAGTCTTAAGTCGCTGGGGTATATTTGTAGCAATAGCCAAAAATACATTGTATGGGTCAAAATTATTGATTTTTCTTTTAAGTCAAAAATCATTAGGAAATTAAGTAGAGATCATGTTATATTAAGATTTTTTGTAAAATTCCTACTGTAAACCTATCAAAATGTAATTTTTGATTAGTAATATGCATTGTTAAGAACTTAATTTGGACAACTTTAAAGGTGATTTTCTCAGTATTTTGATTTTTTTGCACCCTCAGATTCCAGATTTTCAAATAGATGTATCTCGGCCAAATATTGTCCTATTCTAACAAACCATATATCAATAGAAAGCTTATTTATTGAGCTTTCATATGATGTATATATCTCAGTTTTGTAAAATTGAACCTTATGACTGGTTTTGTGGTCCAGGGTCACATTTGTCTTACATTGTCCAGTAGGTTAAATCAATTAGTGCTTCAGTTTGTTTGTTTTTTGATGAATTATTACTTATTTATACTTGTTTTAACATGTACATATTTTTCTTTTGAGTCAGGCAAGACTTTTATGGGCTTGTTTGAGTAACTTTTTTACTAGAAACTGCAGAGGGCAGCAGAGATCTATGGAAGGGGAAGAATAAACTTTGCTGATGCAGGCTGGCTGAAGAAAGCCATTGCATTAGTAGGAAATATGAGGCTTTGTTTACCAAACCTAATGACCATAAATGCTATTAGTGGATAGTCACCAGCACTCTCTGTTTTTTGAAACGTTATTTATTTATTTTTTAACGAACAGTTAAAAAAGCATCATATGGAAGTCTGTTTCCACCACTGAATAAAAAAGGTTATTGTGACTTTTTAATGTCACAACTCTTTTTTTTTTTTCCTAATTGCATGATACAAACTTGCAATTCTGACTTTTATTTTTCAGAAATTTGCTATTCAGAGAAAAAAAAAGTCTCATTTGCAAAATATAAACTCACAACTGCGAGAAATTCTGAATTTCTTCTCAGAATTGCGAGTTTATATCTGACACTTTATAACTCGCAAATGGGACTTTTTCTCACAATTTTAAGAAAAAAGTCAGAATTGTGAGTTTATATCTGAATCGTGAGATATAAACTCACAATTCTGAGAAATCAAACTAGAATTGCGAGTTTATATTTCACAGTTCTGACTTTATAACTCGCAAATGGGACTTTTTCTCTCATGATTTTAAGAAAAAAGTCAGAATTGTGAGTTTATATCTGAATCGTGAGATATAAACTCGCAATTCTGAGAAGTCAAATTAGAATTGCGAGTATATATCTCTCAGTTCTGACTTTTTAACATCGCAAATGGGAGTTTATCTCACAATTTTGAGAAAAAAAGTCAGAATTGCAAAATGTAACCTTGCAATTCCGAGAAATAAAGTAAGAATTGTGAGTGTATATCTCACAGTTCTGACTTTATAACTCATGGGAGTTTATCTCTCACAATTTTGAGAAAAAAAAAGTCAGAATTGCAAAATGTAAACTCTCAATTGCGAGAAAAAAAAAGTCAGAATTGTTAGTTTTTTTCTGAACTGTAAGATGTAAACTCGCAATTGCAAGAAATATGTCAGGATTGTGAGATAAACGTCGCAATTACTTAAAAATGTTCTATTCAGTGGCAGAAATAGGCTTCCATAGCATTGTGTCGTTTTGTTTATAATCTTGATTTTAAACTTTTTTTTTTTTATCATTCAGAGTACTTGAACATTAGCTGGAGACTCAAATAAAGACTGTTCATGTTAACCCTTTCAAACCCCTATGTAGACTGTGGACATCATTAGTAAGACTAATATCCATAAATATTTAGCTATTAAAATATATGTTAGAAATGTATGATTATTATTAAGGGTGGCATTTAGAGTAGAAAATGATTGAAAAGTATTTTTGCGTCGCTGAAATGTAATTCAGATCTGAAAAGGTTCATTCTTTCAAGGGATCTTCAAGTTCTTTTCCAAGCATATTACAAAAAAAGCAACTGCTCACCTTCTGCTATTGTTTTCTTTTTTAAGATTCGTCTCCTGAAGGATAATGATGCGACCCTCAAACCCACTTTCATCGTCAAACCGGACAGCGGATCCCAGGGCGACGGCATCTACCTCATCCGTGACCCTGCTGACCTTCGGGTTATCTCAGGTTCTCAAATCAAACAAGCAGTTGTTCAAGAATATATCCAGAAGCCCCTGCTCATCGATAAACTGAAGTTTGATATCCGCCTCTATGTTCTGGTCCGCTCGCTGGAGCCTCTAGAGATCTACATCGCTAAAGAGGGTCTGTCCCGGTTCTGCACAGAACCCTACCAAGAACCCAGCCAGAAGAACCTCAGTCATGTTTTTATGCACCTTACCAACTACTCCCTTAACGTGCACAGCGGGAACTTCGTCCACTCCGACAGCTGCAGCACGGGCAGTAAACGCACCTTCTCTAGCGTTCTTTATCGTCTGGCATCTAAAGGAGTGGACATCAAGAAAGTCTGGTCAGATATTATTGCTTTGGTTATCAAGACAGTAATTGCACTCGTTCCTGAACTGAAGGTGTACTACCAAGCAGATATACCACCTGGAAAACCAGGACCGACATGTTTTCAGGTATATTTACAATAAATTCTTGTGTGTTTGTGTGTGTTGTGTTCGGCATTTAGTTGGCTAGCATCAGTATGGTTCTTAAAATGTGAAAAATTAGCACATCACCATATGCTTCACCAGGCGACCCCTAATCCTCTGCATTTTCAAAAGTTTTCAAAGTCAATAAATAGTAAATAACAGAAGATGATGTGTTCCAATTTTAGATCCTGGGCTTTGATATCCTGCTGATGAAAAACTTGAAGCCTGTTTTACTAGAGGTCAATGCCAATCCCAGCATGAGGATTGAACATGAGCAGGAGGTGAGGATGCAGATATTCTTTGGGATGTGAGTCAAATGAATAAAAAGTACTGTGGACTATTGTACCAGATATTGGTACACTTTACAATCAGGATCATTTGTTAACATCAGTTAACTATATTAGTTAACATGAACTAAGAATAAACAATACTTCTACAGCATTTATTAATCTTAGTTAATTTCAGCATTTACCAATGCATTATTAAAATCAAAAGTTGTGCTTGTTAACATTAGCTACTGCACTGTGAACTAACTTGAACAAACAATGAACAACTGTGTTTTTATTAACTAACATTAACAAATACCAATAAATAGTGTAATACATGTATTGTTCATTCATGTTAGTTAATACATTAATGTTAACAAATGACACTTTATTGTAAAATATTACAAAGATATCTTTGATATATGTAACCCTGGACCACAAAACCAGTCTTAAGTAGCATGGGTATAATTGTGGCAATAGCCAAAAATACACTGTATGGGTCAAAATTATCGATTTTTCTTTTATGCCAAAAATCATTAAGATATTAAGTAAAGATCATGTTCCATGAAGATATTTTGTAAATGTCATAACCGTAAATGTATCAAAACTTAATTTTTGATTAGTAATATGCATTGCTAAGAACTTCATTTGGAGAACTTTAAAGGCAATTTTTTTAATATTTCGATTCCAGAAAATAGATAACAGATTTTCAAATAGTTGTCAATGGAAAGCCAAATATTGTCAGTTTATATATAAATCGGAAATTCAAAAAAATGTACCCTTTAAATTGGTTTTGTGGTCCAGGGTTATTTGTATTATTTATGTGATTTTTTTTTTTTTTTTTTTTTTTAAAAACATCATCGTACATGGCAATAAATGTGAGAGTACACATGAATAAATAAATGAAAATACATACATGTCTAAAAAAAACATGATATTACCATAGTATAAGTCTGGGGTCAGAAAGATATTTTTTTCAAAGAAAGTAATAATTTAAATGCAGTTCTTTTTAATTCTTTGATTCAACAAAGAATCCTGAAAAAAAAAGGCATGGTTTCCACAAAAATATTAAGCACTGAAGACTAATGACTGCTAAAAATTCAGTTTTGCCATGACAGGAATAAATTATATTTTAAAATATTTTAACATATACATTTATTTTTTTAAATTTATTAAGTTATCTTAGATTGTAGTAATATTTCACAACATTACAGATCTTTTTTTTACTGTATTTCTGCTCAAATAAATGCAGCCTTGGTGAGTATAAGAAACTTCTTTCAAAAACATGAAAATTGAAATAAAATTACTCACCCTGATGTTGTTCCAAACCCATAAGACTTTCGTTCATCTTCAGAACACAAATTAAGATATTCTTGATTAAATCTGAGAGCTTTCTGACCCTGGATAGACAGCAGCAATTACCATGTTCAAGGCCCAAAAAGGTAGTAAGGACATCGTTAAAAAAGTTCATGTGACAAAGTGCTTCAACCGTAATGTTACGAAGCTACAAGAATACGTTTTTGAGTGCAAAGAAAACAAAAATAATTTAAATAATATTTAACAATTGCTTCTCTTTCGTGTCAGTCTTCAATGTGCATTTACAAGAGCGCCACAATGCAACTATTTTAACAATGTTCTCACTACCTTTCTCGACCTTAAACACCATTTAAAAGTTGCATGGTGTCTATGGATAGCTTATTTTTGTTATTAAGATGGTCTTACGGGTTTGGAACAACATGAGCGTGAGTAACAGAATTTTTAAACACCTGTTTTTGGGTGAACCAACCCTTTAACATTAGTTCTTACTATCTCCAAATTGTATTTACAGACTAACAGGGACATAGACACGAGTCTGTTACGATGCTGACTATTGACGCCATATGTTTGCAGGTGTCACCTGGTGTGTTTGAATATGTACCGAGTCCAGTAGATGAAGAGGTGAAAGTGGGTGTGATCAGAGACACGCTGCGGCTCATGGACCCTGCTCAGAGGAAACAACACGTAACGTGAGTCATAGACTTATGGTACAGTTAATGGTGCAGTGTGTGTTTGTGTATGTGCGCATGCCTACCAGTGCATGTTGTCATCCTTGCCTCAGCTTTGTGGAGCTGAAATAATGGTCTGCTGAGCTGCAGTCATAAGCCTTTCAGATGGAAAAATTCAATTCTGGAAATCCTGTGATGGAATTTCACAGTTGTGTGGCCACTCTTCCTCTATCTTCCTCAGTCATGGAAATGTGGACAGTCTCATGCCCCATGAGCAAGTTTGTGTGTCTCGTGCATTCAGCTATTATTGTAGCTCATTGTACACAGACACACTTCAGTGTCTGGGCCTGGGGGGAAATAAAAGTCAGGCAGGCATTGTTTGTGAGGAAAGTGTGGAGTCAGCTCAGAGTTTAATTGAGACGTGCATGTGCGCTTAGAGTGGAAAGCACTCGGTGTGCACATTTTTGTTTAATATCTGCTAATTTAGCCTTTAGATGTGCATTTTTATGATCTAGCACGCTTGTCTGGTTTGTGGTGTTTGATGAGAAATGAAAAAGTTTGCATTTCTTTGTGTGTGTCTGTGTGTTGTTTTCGGTTTTTGATTATGGATTCTTGCAAAAAAAAAATTTAAATCGTGACTTCCGAAATCTAATATGCTGAAATGGTGCTCACTTAACATTTTTCAATCAAATTGAAAACAGTTGCTGCTTAATATTTTTTTTTTTAGAAAACCAATATATTTTTATAAATATAATAAGTTTTCCTTGAAGAATATAAAGTTCAAAAGAACATTTATTTGAAATATACATACAGTTAAGGTAAAAAGTTGACATACACCTTACAGAATCTGCTAAATGTTAATTATTTTACCAAAATAGGAGGGATGCATGTTATTTTTTATCTACTACTCACCTGAATGAGATATTTCACATAAAAGATGTTTACATACAGTCCACAAGAGAAAATAATTAGAGGTCGACCGATATTGGTTTTTACCGATACCGATAGCTAGGTTGGACCACACTGGCCGATACCGATTAATTACCCGATAGTTTTTGAAAATGGATACTGAACAACAACTACAATAGTAATCTACTATTTAAAAAAAAATACTAATTCATACTTTGTAAATAAATAAAAATATTAATATTAATTATATATTGCTCATTAAAGTTATTTCATAGTTCATTAATGTTAAAAAAAATAACTTCAAAATTTAACAATATTACAGTAAATGTTGAAATTAACAGACTCTAAGGAACAACACTTCTATTCTACAGCTTTCATCAATCTTAGTTGATGTTACAAATGGGCTCATTGTAAAGGGGTGTGAATCTTTGCATTTTAACAATATGTAAAATTGCAGGTTTTATGCCTTTTGTTTATATTTGGAATCTCTGTATGTCAGTAGGCATACTGCCATCTTAAAATTAAGACTCAATTTAATTACGATTTTCAATATCAACTAAATATAACCATGCGTCACATTCTCAGTTTTCAATATTACTGCACATGGCTACATTTTCATTTACATTTTATATCTAATTGATTTTTCCATTATATAAGCAGGCTACTTTTTTAAACAATTACTTATTTAAAATGAGTGTTCTTTTTTCTTTATCATTTGATTATTACTGATGAGATCGTAGACAGTAGCTTCTTTAACAGGCTGCATTAAAACGAATGCACAGATCTATTTCAATTTATCAAATGTTTTGTCCTGCTCTAAAAACATAACTGACTGTGTGTACATCAGCTTCGTATAAAAGTATTCGAAAAAGCAAGTGCATTTAACCGCATCCGCAATCGAGCTTTTTAGGACGAACAAACCCAAAGCACAAGTGAAAGTCCGTCAGTGCGCGAGCTTTGTGCATCTAATAGTACTGCATTACAAACGGCAGAAATGAAGGCATATGTAAAGTAAAAAACTGCGGTTGAAAGTTCACACTGTCAAACAATGCACATGTAGCTCACAGTGCAAATCCTGTGCAATGAAGCCCGCCGCGTCTCTAGCGCGCGGACGTGCCATATGCGGGAAAAACACAAGCTCATTGAAGAGAGGATTGCGATGCATCGGAGAATCCTTTTTTTTTTTACCCACCCTTAATGAAACCGGACAAACGTGCAGCGCTGCGTTAACGGATAACTTGCAGGTACCAGACACACACAGGACACATTGTGTAGTTCAAGCAGAAATCGAAAACAGTTTATTTAATCACCAAACGGGCAAATGTTTACTTCAAGAATGATAAAAAAGCGGCAAAGATTAGATTAAAGAACAGATCAAATGGAAAGAGAAAGTGCGATCTATATCGTCAATTGCAGCCATTTCAGAAACAATTTATTTTCTGTTTTACATTTATGTTTAAATATTATTTGTTTTGTTTCAGTTTAATATGTTAATTACGAAAGAAGTTTGTGTAATTTGTAAATGTCATAAAGGATGTAGTATGAATTAGACGGCAATACGCCGGGAGAATTGGAGAGGGTCAGACACAATTTTTGACCACTTCGTACGTTTTTATTTGTGGAAAATCCCTTCTTAAACGAATTTCGTTTTGTATAATTTTTATCTTAATTTTTAATAGATATTTTTGTTGATCAGTAATTAAAATAAAAAAGAACAGGAAAATGGCATTGTAAAATAAAGTGCGTAACTACCATGCTTCCGCTGCCTGACGAAAAGGCTAAAACATAAATTATAGCTCTATATGAAGCATACAGACATTATTAGAGCTACAGAAATAAATAAAATATTTAGCTTAAATGCACAATACTCAATCTTCCAGCCCAGGGTCAAGTCTTTATGAACATTAACAATGATTTGGGACAGATCTGTAATCTGTAAAACTATGGCGGCGCTGTGACTCGGCAGGATTCTGTCGGCTGAATGAACACAGTTTGCTTTCTCATGTCACGTCTTTAAATCTGCAACTTTGCTGGCCAAGAATATCACCAGCTGGATATAAATCAATACAAATATATTGTAACAATCCTGACATTAAACATTGGTCTGGGGCTCTCATACTCTATGACAGCAGAGCAGAGCGTGAGCCGCTTCAGCAAAGAACGCAACCCGGAAAAACTATCGGCAAGGATTTTTGCCGATAACCGTTAGGTCGGCCAATCAACTATCGGTGCCGATTAATCGGCAAAACCGATACATCGGTCGACCTCTAAAAATAATAGTTGAATTTATAAAAATGACCCTGTTCAAAAGTTTACATACGCTTGATTCTTAACACTGTCTTGTTACCTGAATGATTCACAGCTGTGTTTTTTGAATCAGGGTAAATTTAACTGATTTTGTCTTCTGGGAAACAAAAGTCTTCTGTAGCTTCTGAAGGGCAGTACTAAATGAAAAAAAAAAAAAGATATTTAGGCAAAAGTACACAAAAGTGCATATCTTTTACACCCCTGGCTCTTAATGCATCATTTTTTCCTTCTGGAGCATCAGTTAGCATTTAAACCTTCTGTAATAGTTGCATATGAGTCCCTCAGTTGTCCTCAGTGTAAAAAGATGGATCTCAAAATCATACAGTCATTGTTAGAAAAAGTTCAAATACGCAAAAAAGCTTGAAAACCAAAGAATTTGTGGGAACTGAAGGATTTTTATGAAGAACAGTGAGCAGTTTAACTGTTCAGGACAAACAAAGGACTCATGAACAACTATCACTAAACAAAAAAAAACAAAAAAACAAAAAAAAAAAAAAACAGTTGTGTATCATTTAGGTACCAACACAGTATTAGAAATCAAGTGTGTGTGTAAACTTTTGAACAGGGATCATTTTTATAAATTTAACTATTATTTTCTTTTGTGGATTCTTTTGTAAATGATTTTTTTTTGTGAAATATCCTATTCAGATCAGTACTAAATAAAAAATAATATGCATTTTGTATGATCATTCTTATTTTGGTAAAATATTTAACATTTGTAGCAAACCTTACAAATATCTTCAGGCTCATGTGATTAAGTTAAACAAATTACACTTTTCATTAGGTAATTAATTTAACTGAATTTATTTTGTCCTAAATATTTAACCCTTTTTTAAGCAAAAGATGAAACCTTAAATAAAAGAACATGCTCACCAGAACTTTTTCTCCATTTCCTACAAGGAAAATGTTAGTGTGTCATAAATAAATTTTCATAAACAAATAAACCATCTCCTCTGTAGGGTGGAGCAAACATAAGCTCATATTGGCACAAAAGATTGAATGAATATAATAAATTAAGTATACCCAGACAGAAAGTTCTTCATACCCAGTCACGATCTCTTTCATCTTGTGTCCTCCTTTCAGTCAACCTGAAATAACAAACCTTCAGTGACTGCGATGACGGTCTGAATTAACACACCGCTCACAAACTCTTCTGATTCAAGCCCTTTGATGCTTTTTGAAGCTATTCCGTCCTGAGTACAATTGTCACGGCTAATACTGACAAGTACAAAGTCACTAAGGATTTACGAAGGCAGAATGTCTTCACTAGTGTTGTATAATGACAGCCCATTCCTCGCAGGGCTCTCCAGTTAGATTTGTGCTGCTCCTCTAGTGTTGTCGATCACGTTTTGTTGGACCAGTTTATCTTGCACATTTCCAGAGGCTTCTGTGGGAAATTAGCTGAGATGACCCTGAGGCAATTTGATGTTTATATTATTCTATGTCATGTATGCGTATGTTAGACATACAGTATGCTATTCAATTATTTTAATAGTAGCATGCTCCCTCGACACTGTTTGGCTGTTTATAGAGCCTCTGGCTGTCACAGAGACAGTTGTGATATCTTAAAGGAATATCCCAGGTTCAGTACCCCGACACGTAGACTGACACGTAAGAGAAGAAATTGTTGAATATAGTTGTTATTTTATTAAATTAAGGTTGAATCACTGATGTCACATGGACTGTTTCAACAAAGTCCTTACTACCTTTCTGGGCCTTGAATGTGGTAGTTGAATTGCTGTCTATGCAGGGTCAGAAAGCTCTTGGATTTCAATAAAAATACCTCAATTTGTTTTCCGACGATGAACAAAGGTTGTTTGTGTATTTGGGTAAACCCATTAAGTGTGTTAGTTAAGTCTTATCTCTGTCGTTAATACTTTTACCCTGTACTGTAATTCTCAAGTCGCAACCTTCAGGTCAAAAGCTGTGAAGTACATCTACTTGGACTAAAAGTGCAGGGTTACTTACACCACTGTCTACACACAACAAACTGCTTTGGCTCCTCGGCCATCTGGGCTCAGTGCACATATGAGAGGACTGCAGTCCGCTCTGTTGGTTTTGTGATTGTTAAATAATTGTTTTTCATTATGTTGTCCTTGGGTAAGTGAGAGAGAAAGAGGGATTTAATGAGAGAAAATTCTAAGGCAAGCTATTCACTGAGGATTTCAGTTTTCTTTATTTTTTAGTCCTTTGGTTTGAAGTCCTCCACTCTCCTATCTGACAGATTTTCTTTTAGGCGTTGTGCTATTATCACAAAATCAATCCGCAAACTTTAGATGATTTGAGTGTTTATTGTTCTTATTTAGCTTTTTTTTAAGTGACCTTAACTTTTTTCTTTTATATGGAAGCTGTTTTTGCCACTGAATAAAAATGGTTATTGCAACTTTTTATCTCACAATTCTGACTTTTTTTGTGTGAGATATAAACTCGCAATTGCAATTTATGTCAGAATTGTGAGATATAAACTCACATACTGAATATATACATGTGAACTGCGAAATGTTGACAGCGAGCCGGTTCCCTCTTGACTCCTTCCTTTGCGTGTTACATCACTTCACGTTCAAGTCCTCCACGCGCTCTGATTTGATGTCTGAACAGCCAATCAGAGCGCTCTCTTTCCCAGACGGCCCCGACAAGCCCGACGCCGATTCAACATGTTGAATCGGGCAAACTTTGGCCGACGCAAGCCCGACGAAATCCGACGAGAGCCGACGTGCGGAACACACCGAACCGACGCGCTTCACCGACGCCCACCAACTGCCCGACAAGGCCAGACGGCCGATCGTCGGCTTGGTGTGTCCCAGCCTTTACAGATGGGATAGGATTCTTAAGCTGGAATGCAGTGTGTTCTTTTATCTGAAAATAATAGCTTCTCATTTAAACCAATAAGTTCAATTTTGGTTTCATCCATCTATTAAACCATTTTCCAATAGTCCTCTGGCTTGTCCACATGATCTTTAGCAAGCAGTTTTCTTTTTCTTTGGTTGCTCAGTGTTCTCCTAATGGTGGACTCATAAACGTTAACATTAGCCAATGTGAGAAAGATCTTTAGTTGCTTAGAAGTTACTTAGAAGTTACCCTGGGAACTTTTGCAACCTCGCAGACTATTACACGTTCTGCTTTGGAGTGGTCTTTGTTGGTCGACCACTTCTCAGGAAGGTAAAGGTGGTCTTGAATTTCCTCCATTTGTACACAATCTGGCTGACTCTTTAGAGATAGTATTGTAACTTTATCTAGCCTGATGAGCAACATCAACTCTTTTTCCGAGGTCCTCAGTAATCTCCTTTCTTTGTGACATGATTCACTTCCACAAACATGATCAGACTTTGATAGATCCCTGTCTTTGAATAAAACAGGTCACATACTGACTCTTGATAGTCATTGCACTAACTGAAAACACATCTGCACAGATTCTAATTTCACTTTAAATTAACTGCTAATCCAAGAGATTCACATACTTTTGCAATGCACAGATATGTAGCACTGGATCATTTTTCTCAATAAACAAATTACAAAGAAAATATTTTTCTCTCACTTGTTTGATTGGGTCCTCTTTGTCTACTTTCAGAATTTAAAGGAGTAGTCCACTTTCAGAACAACAATTTACAGATAATTTACTCACCCCCTTGTCATCCAAGATGTTCATGTCTTTTTTTCTTCAGTCGTCAAGAAATTGTTTTTTGAGATAAACATTTCTGGAAATTTCTCCATATAATGGACTTAAATCGTGCCCCGATTTTTGAATCTTCAAAATGCCGTTTAAATGCAGTTTAAATGCAGCTTCAAATGGCTGTAAAGGATCCCAGCCGACGAAGAAGGGTCTTGTCTACCGAAGTGTTCGGCCATTTTCTTAGAAAAATATATTTTTATATACCTTTTAAGCACTGAAACTCGTCTAGCACTAGGGCTTGTAGTGCGCGTTCCCGACTTTACATACTCACGTCGAAAGGTCACGCGTGACGTATGCGAAACTACAGACCCAGTGTTTACAAAGCAAACTTGAGAAGAGAGAAGTGCAACGCAATCAAATACTCTTTAGCAACAAGGTACAACATAAAGTACAACGATGTCGGACGACTTTGAAGCTGGAGGAGCACATGAGATGGAGTTTTTCACCGTTTCCTACCTTTTTGAGCCGTAATACACAGACGATGAACTCTGTCAGAGAGAGAAAACTGCGACAGCCGCGGCGGCGATACAAGCCTCAGGCAGACTGCGTTCAAACAAGATGGTGGTGCAAGTGTGGAAAATGCCAGCCATTTCCAGCAGAGCAGGAATCTCAGTGCTGTCACGACTGGACCACATCTGTTCCACTGTTACAAACAATCGGCGAGTAAGGTGATGGGACTGCTTCAAGCATTCGCTGCGTTGCAGAGCACGGTGGACGCAGTACGTAAAGTCGGGAACGCGCACTACAAGTCCTAGTGCTGGACGAGTTTCAGTGCTTAAAATGTATGTAAAAATATATTTTTCTAAGAAAATGACAGAACGTTTCGGTAGACAAGACCCTTCTTCGTCGGCTGGGATCGTTTACAGCCATTTGAAGCTGCATTTAAACTGCATTTAAACGGCATTTTGAAGATTAAAAAATCGGGGCACCATTTAAGTCCATTATATGGAGAAATTTCCAGAAATGTTTATCTCAAAAAACATAATTTCTTGACGACTGAAGAAAAAAAAAACACATAAATATCTTGGATGACAGGGGGTGAGTAAATTATCTGTAAACTGTTGTTCTGAAAGTGGACTACTCCTTTAAATGAAAATCTGATGATGTTTTGGGTCATATTTATACAGAAATATAGAAAATTGTAAAGCGTTCACAAACTTTCAAGCAGCACTGTATATGTAAAAATTATGGATGTTTGTTTCATTGAAAAAAAATAACAAATGAATACGAGTGTGTTAAGTTTAACCTTCCTGTGCCAACAGGTCAAACACAGGGGGCGGTTCACCAGAAGAAGCTATTGTTGTGGAGACAGGAAGTGATGAGAAAGAAGGCTCGGCGGATTCTCTTCCATCTTTGTGTTTAAAGCAAGTCTTCCCTAAATACACCAAGCAGTTTAATTACTTGCGGGTCGTGGAACGCATCGCTGCCATTTTCCTGCGCTTCCTTGGTGTCAAAGGAACCATGAGACTGGGGCCGACCAGCTTCCGCACCTTCATCAGGCAAGTCATTAGTTTCTGTAGCTCAGCCGTTAGAGCGTGGCATTAGCCAAAGCTAATGGTAAAATGGAAACCTTGAAAGCAACACCTGCAAAATAATTACATGTAAATGTAATGACCATTTCACTGCCTCAAATTGAATTTACATAGATTTAAGTGTAATGGATTCTGCCTCATAGTGGCTCTTAAGGTTTCCATTGTCAAAAATAGGCAACGTTCAGATGTTACGTACCACGTTAATCGAGCGTCTCCTTTAGGAACTGCAAGCTGAGTAACAGCAGCTTCTCGATGGCTTCAGTGGACATCCTGTACATCGACATCACGCGTCGCTGGGCTGGAATGCTCCCCGACTCCAGAGAGGCAGGCAAGCGGCCCACCAATCATGATGCAATTTACAGCACATCTTCACTCCCGAGGCCAATACACAATCAAAAAGCTGTTAAACAGCCGCCGATAAAAGACACACTTGCGACTATTCATCATAGCGTATTTCCCCTCGCATACAGTCATAAATGAGATCGTCAGGGGAGATAATTGACAAATAAATTCACCTCTTCCTTCATTTGCCCAGTGCTTGTAAATTGGAAAAATAGACGTCCAATCAGCTAATGCCACATAACCAAATTTTCAAGCTCTGCCTCAATCTTTCATATTTAATTCTTCTTTTTTTTTTTTTTTGCTTTCACTTTGAAAAGATACTTCGGTAATTGGGAACATTTTGGTTGTGTGCCAAAGCTAATGTGCCCACAAGTCATTTCTGCTTTTAAATGAGCACTGGTAATATTCTTTGTGATGGTGCATTAGGTTGGGTCATGCTAGCATCGTTTTCTTGGAGGAACGTATGCAATGAATAATGCATGTCAGGCCTTGCTTCTCCTAATCAAAAGAGAGAATAAATATATACTTGAGTCTCTGTGCTCCTAAATGGCCAGAGTGGATTGATGTGAGCTGAATTCCGGAACGTTTCGGAAGGTTGCACTGAATTTGGTCGTTAGCGCCTTGCAGTAGGGTATCAACACACACACACACACACACACACACACACACACTTGCAGAAGACAGACCGTGTGTCGAGAGGAAAGTAATAACTGCTGGATAAGGTTGATATTTATAAATAATAGAAGTGGCTGTTTAAAGGAGGGGATCGGACTGTTTATCCCCAGGAAGAGGAGAAATAGTGCTGCCGTAATCTTCATTAATAGTAATACATTTACTTTTGAGGAATGCTGACTTGACACTCGGACGGACTGCTTAAAGATGGAATCCCAACCCCGCTGTCCATCCCAGAGTTAAGTCTGCTCCATTTGACATGATAATGCTGAATTCTTTCAGCGCTCCTCATTAGTCTGCTTAATGAAACCCATTTTCTCCTTCTGGAGAACAGCATTGCTTATTAAATGTGGCCATCCATTCTTAATGTACACATATTTCTGACCAGCACAGCGGGCCACCTCGCTTTCCCTTCTAGATGTTTTTCACGGCTCCATCTTGTCCGCAGCGAGGGCTCATTAACGCTCAGTATATGTAGTCAGACAAGTGATCTGCATCCACTTTCAGGCTCAAACCCCCTGAGGGTCCCAGGGACCCTTAATATCACCACAAGTGCCTTCCTGTTGAAATGCACGGAGAGAATATCACTGCTTTCTCTCTCTCTTCATGTTTAAAATGTACAAAGTTTTCCTCTTTAAAAAAAGAAGCCGTTTGTATTCCTCTCCCTTGCCTCTCAGGCTCAGACGTGACCTTGAGAAATTTGCTGCTGCTGATGATTTGGGCTTGCAAATGAAGTTTTTAGCAGGAACATAAATAAACCGTAATTAAGTTTTCATCAGCATGGAGATACGACTGCACTAAATAATACACAAATGAAGCCCTATTAATTAATAAACGAGCAGAAGGGAAAATCTGCCATATGTACACTTCTGATTAAAGCCTCTTTTAGCTCGAAAATAATGTCACTAATGGCTTTTCTTCATACCTTTCAGTATGCTATTTATATGACAACTACATGTATTGTCTTGGTTTGTTTGGAATTACTATTGCTCTTATTGTATAGTCAGAATATGTGACCCAGGACCACAAAACCAGTCATAAGGGTCCATTTTTTTTTTATTGAGATTTATTCTACATCATGAATAAATAAGCTTTCCATTGATGTATAGTTTGTTAGGACTACAGCTATTTGAATATCTGGAATTTGAGGGTGCAAAAAAAATCGCCTTTAAAGTTGTCCAAATGAAGTTCTTAGCAATGCATATTACTAATCAAAAATTAAGTTTTGATATATTTATGGTAGGAAATTTACAAAATAAATCTTTATGGAGCATGATCTTTACTTAATATCAGATGATAAAATGGGCAATGAAGTCCTGTAGACTTAAATTAAAGGATTACTTCCAGACTTAAAACTTCCTGATAATTTCCTCACCCCAATGTCATCCAAGATGTTCATGTCTTTTTTTACCTCAGCTGAAAATAAATTAAGGTTTTTGAGGAAAACATTTCAGAATTTTTCTCCATATTGTGGACTTCAATGGTGGTCAGTAGGTTAAAGGTCTAAAATGCAGTTTCAGCGCAGCAGCTTCAAAAGTGCTCTACATGATCCCAGCTGAGGAATAAGGAGGGTCTAAATCACCTTCTTAAAAAAAAAAAAAAAAAAAAATGAATATACTTTTTAACCACAAATGCTCGTCTTGCACTTAGTTCTGCATCTGCACATTACATAGTCAAGTTGGAAAGACGTACCGACTTAGTGTTTACAAAGTGTATGTGCAAAGAAAGTAAAACATTCTTTACAAAAACAGATAAAACAATGATGTTTACCCTACACAGATGATGAACTAAACATGAGTGACCTTTCCAGTGTATTTATGCAATGTGTTAAGTCATAAGCCAGGTTTCCATCTAAAGTTGGAAATTTAAGTTAGTCCCACCCTATAGCGCAAAGTCACATGACTTTTTTTTTTTGGTGCACATGGATGAATTTAAATACATCTCCATCTCCCATTATTTGAATTAACCCACACAATTCAGTAACCACAAGTGAGCGTACAAATGTTTATACAAATTAAGGATTTTTTTTTTAATTTTGGTGTTTCCTTCACTAATTAACTTCACTAACCAGTTCTAACGCCATGGCAAAAGTTTGAGCATTAACCACTTTTTGCACAATTTAAAAATCACCTCAAGCGAGCGTAAAAACGTATTTACGAATTAATGAGCTTTGACGTTTTCCTCACTCATTTCTGATGCAATAATTTTAAAATGCGCTTAAAAACAGGGTGATGGAAACAGCTATAGATTTGTGTTGCAGAGATAGTGGAAGACGAGCATTTGTAGTTAAAAAATGTATACACTTTTTCTTTTTTTTTTTTTCTTTTTTTAGAAAATGACCAATCGCTAGGTAAGACCCTTATTCTTGGCTGGGATTGTGTAGAGACATTTTGAAGCTGCTTTGAAACTGCAGTTTGGACCTTCAACCCCTTGAACCCCATTAAAGTCCACTATATGGAGAAAAATCCAGAATTGTTTTCCTCAAAAACATTAATTTCTTCTCGACTAAAGGCAGACAGACATGAACATCTTGGATGACATGGGGGTGAGTAAATGATCAGGAAATATTTATTCTGGAAGTGAACTAATCATTTAAAGGAAGGAGCTGAGTCATATCAGCGTCCCTGTAAATTCAGTATGAAATTTCAATTCAACCACAGAATCAGTTTTATAAATGTTTATTTATTTTTAACAATTAATTCTTTATCAGAATGTCACAACTCGATCACCTAGTGAATTTAGATTTTTCTCTGGTGACGTATGCCTGACTTTTCTTAATTATTTTGTCTGCTCCTCCATGCAAGCTCTCATTCATCTAATTTTTGAGTGCAACACCCACATCTCAAAATCCAATCAACAACTGATGAATAGATGGAAGTTCCCGCTCTACATTTGTTCGCTAAACCATTACACTTGAATGTACACCACAATGTGAATGAAAAGATCTGTCGACACTTCCATTTTATCACTGTGCAAGCAGAGTTTTTATCTGCTTGACTGAGGAAAGAATGAAATCTCCAATGTTCCCGTAACCCAAAAAACTGACAAGGGTATCATAAATTCTGCTTTCTAGTATCATAAATAAGTGCTGCTTTAAACTCAAATCTCCCAAAAACAAACCATACTTTTCAGACCATTCAAGCTAAGCACATTCAACATTCACAGTAAACAACCACACAACTGTCTCTTTTAAAGGATTACTCTACTGCCAAAATAAAACTTTTCCTGATAATTTAGTCACCCCCATGTCATCCAAGATGTCATGTCTGTCTTTCTTCAGTCGCAAAGAAACTGTTTTTTGAGGAAAACATTACATTATTTTTCTCCATATAGTGAACTTCAATGTATGGAGAAAAATCATGGAATGTATTCCTCAAAGACATCAATTTCTTTGTGAGTGAAGAAAGAAAGACCTGAACGTCCTGGATGACACTGGAGTGAGTAAATTATCAGGAAATGTTTATTCTGGAAGTGAACTGATCTTTTAACCAGTGTTGTTTTTGACAACCATCTTAGATTTAGTCTTAGTCTTAGTCTTTTGGACTAAAATGCTTCTTAGTTTTAGTCAAATTTTAGTCACTTCTATATGTGATAGTTTTAGTCCAATTTTAGTCGACGAAAAGTCAAAAAGGTTTTAGTCTAGTTTTAGTCAAAAAAAGGGAAAAAAGTAGTCTTTTAACAAATTAATGTAGGTCAGTAAGTATTTTGCTGTTGGGTAGTGTCACTTATAAGTTCTGAAAATAGCAGATCTATAGTTCAACACAATGTGAGCTTCCGGATTGACTATTTTCACCAATAATTACAATAATGAAGGAATGTTTTAGAACATAAAAGACAAACAAGGATGGAATGCTAAAACGGCTTGCCATACTAGTATAGCAAAGAGTATTTAATGCTAAAACGGCTTGCCATAGCGGCAGATACTTTTTAAGTTTTAATTGGCATGCACAATAAGCGGAAATGTCATGTATTTTAAACGTCTGACGGACCACCCACTAACATTTTCGTCTATACTCGTCTCGTCAACGAAAACTCACACACGTCTCGTCATGTTTTAGTCATCAACGAGCCATTTTTATCTCGTCATCGTCTCGTTATCGTCATGAAAAAAAGTGGCGTCAACGAAATGATTTCGTCATCGTTGACGAAAACAACACTGCTTTTAACAAGAAATTGATTGGTTCTTTTTGAGCATTAAGTAAAACAAAGCTTTCTCTCTCTCTTTCAGGAATGTGTCTTCAGGCATTTATTGAGGCCTTCTTTTACCTGGCAGCACGCAGGTCCAAGGCTTTACCTCTGCGGGAGCAGGTGGTCTTGCTGCTGGAAGTTTGTGAGGGGGCCCTCGAGGGCCAAAGCCACAGCGAGAAGCCACGACCACACCGATCGCACACAAACCCCGCCTCTTCTCAATCATCAGCGCCAACCACGTTCAGCTCCCCTGCACTGACACGCAGACGCCAACGGCCGCTGCAACTCTCTGCTAAAGCAAACACAGAGAACTGACAATCTCACACACACAAACAAACAGCTTCATGTCTTCTGAGGAACTTCCAGAAGGCAACGCAGTGTGATTTTGAATAAATAAACAAAGAAGGTAGAATAATGAACTGAATTTCATAACATAAACAAGCCAGAATAGAAGAGGACCTTGAATCATTCACTCCTAGCTGAAGTTGAATTATCACACTACACAGACAAATGTAACTGAAGATATACATGAGTGTGTTCTGATGCCAGTACACTGACACTCAGGCACTCGTCACGAGCATGTGACTTGCGTCGCGGTGCTCATACAGTATGCTTACCTTCAGGTAATAGGCGTAGGGTTTGTGTGAATCAATCACTGCAGGGATGAAATCACAGGATTCAGAGTTTCTTAAAGGGATGAGATATTGTCATAACACCACTTCAGAGAAGCAGCTAATTTTCTCAAATGGCCACCTTTAACTGACTAAGCAGAACAACACGGTGGCCTTTTGTTAGGAAATGGTGTTAACACCAGGACATGGCACCAAGTGCACTCAAAGTTTACTAAGTTGTGTTTTATTTATACCCACAGAGATTTATTATTTATTGTTTTTCACTTAACCGAGTCATTCACTGTAGCCGTGTATTGACTGAACTGCTTCTGCATGTAAAAATGATGACAGAAGGGAACAAAAAAGGTTTGCTGTGGTTTAATGCAAGTGGACATCTCACAAGATTAGCACATATTTACACAGATCATTTAACCCTCATTTAATATCACATTGCAGCTGCAGGCATTCACAAATTAGGCTTGACTGAGATGTACTTTTTATGGACATGTTGAATAAACATTGCATTTGAAAAATGTTGTTGTAGGTTTTTACTTTTTCAGTTATATATATGCACACACATATACACTTCCATTCAAAAGTTTGGAGTTAATAACATTTTTTAATGTTTTGAAAAGTCTCCAAAACTTGGCGGCAGTAATTTGATCAAAAGTACAATAAAACAGTAATATTGAGAAATGGTATTACAATTTAAATTGTTTACTATTTTAAAGAGGACATATCATGAAAAATAGAATTTCTCTGTGTTTAAGTGCTATAATCAGGGCCCCGATGTATCTACCAACAATGTAAAATTTTTTTAAAAAGGACAACCCAGTAACTTTGTTTTTGGTAAGTCACTCAGATTTCGCTCTCACCTTGACGTAGAAAGGGGATTTTATTATAATATTACCGTCCCTTACTCTGCAGGTTTCCACCAATGGCACTGCCATTTTGTTTTCGCAAGCTACAACAGTGTACCAGTTCTAACGCCATGGTAAAAGTTTGAGAAAAGCATGCTAACTGTTCTGTTGATGGCTGCACAGATGAGCACAGAACACTATTTAGAGTCCCAGCCTCAGATGAGATGAGACGAATATAAACATTCGATTTCTATCCCAATTGTTTACCTTCACAGACATAACCGACTGTTTTTGTAACTCATTTGTATTTTTAACATAAACTTGTGTGTATTTGACAGTTTAAGCGCAATAAGACATGAAAGAGAACTTTAGTACTTACATCCCGGGTGACAGCCACTTTCTGTGTGTGTTCTTCGGATGTGTGCGCTCAGAAAATCCCTAGATCAGAAGTTTAAACTTATGTGGCTTTAAAACGTATGGTTTCATCGCAATAAACATGATAATCAAAACCAAACAGATGTTTTTTTGGCAGAGTATCTGTGGTACGAGGTGTAAAAGCACAGCTCTATTCTGGAAAAAAGGGCGGGAAGAAGCAGCTCATTTGCATTTAAAAAGGCATGCACAAAAACTATGTGTTTCTGCTTCCACTCAAAATGGCCTTTTTCAAAATGATATAATAAATGATCTGTGCGGTATTTTGAGCTGAAACTTCACAGACACATTCTGGGGGGACACCTAAGACATATATTACATTGTAAAAAGGTGCATAATAGGTTTCCTTTAAAATATTTAACCCTCAAGCATCCTTTATATTTGGGCAAAATCTTTTTTTTAAATATATATTTTCCTTAATCTGAGTGGTACGAGACTTGGCTACTTTTCCTACGTTTGCCACCTGAACACACACAATGTTTTTTGACTTAATTCAACAAAGTTAAGTGGTTGAAAAACAAACAAACAAACAAACAAAAATCCTTAATTTTTCATTTGTGGACAAAAATGGGCACCCATAGGAAATGAATGGGAAATACTAAAATTTGTCTAATAAAAATCAATAAATCCAACAGAATGCAGATCATACATACACATAAATAAAGGTGTGAGCCTATACAGCATTCTCAATGCTGGCAAACACACACAAACGCACAAACCCTTATATAAAGCACTGAATGAGCCTATAACAGCAAGTTTTTTATTTTTTATTTTGTCGAATAACAACAGTCACTCACACATACAAAACCAAAGAATTGGATGAGCCAATAACTAAGCTTTTTTTGTGCCACTTCAAAGTCCTACTGCAAGATTTGTTAAAGGATAACTGTTGCCAAAATGCAATCTGGGCTGTTTTTGTTTTACTGTAAACCAGTGTTGTTTTTGACAACCATTTTAGACTTAGTCTTAGTCTTTTGGACTAAAATGGTTATTAGTTTTAGTCAAATTTTAGTCACTTCTATATGTGATAGTTTTAGTCCAATTTTAGTAGACGAAAAGTCAAAAAGGTTTTGGTCTAGTTTTAGTCAAAAAAAGGGGAAAAAGTAGTCTTTTAACAACTTAATGTAGGTCAATGTTTATTCTTACCTGTTTGGGACCATTTTTTTCCATTTCACTTTAATTTATTGAAATTTGACGTTTTTTTTTTTGTTAGAAACTGTCTGTAAGCATATTTTGGCATCTTTGTACAGTCTCATCCAACTCAAATTATTGCTATTGGTATTTTTTATATTTTTATACCATCATATGTGACAAGCTGTCACCAAAATTTTAAGTTTTGGCTCTCTGAACTTACTGGAATGATTTTTTTTTTTTTTTTTTTTTTACTGAAGTAAAAGAAATATTAAATATAACATAAAATAAGCATATTTTACATAACAAATGTGCTACTTTTAGAGGTAAAAAAAAAAAAAAAAAAACGCCCAAAAAATAGCAAAAATTTAGTTTTTATTTTATCGAAGGCAGTGATATGACATTTATTTAAAATAAAAAATTAGGATCACACCTGAGACCTTTGTGCCCAAATTTGTCCACAAAGGACAAATTAAGGCTGCTATACGAAGGATGCTTGAGGGTTAAACTGTAATTTATTCCTGTGATGGCAAAGCTGAATTTTCAGCAGCCATTAGTCCAGTCTTTAGTGTCACATGATCCTTCAGAAATCATTCTAATATGCTGATTTGACACTGAAGAAGCATTATTATGAACAATGGTGAAAAGTGTTGTAATGATCTTAACAGCACATTTTTTTTGTAATATTTATTCTTGACTTGTGTAATTAATTTGTGAGACTGCCTATAAGGAATTGGGTACTTTGGGTTATAAGGGTATAAGTACTTTGGGTTCAGAAATGGACCATCAGTAGGTTGAGCATATCCAAGAACATCTTGAGCTCTCACATTACCCTTTTGAACTGATTTATTCCATAATGAAGACAACAAAGCAGGCATATGAAATAACTAAATAAAACTTTAATAATTCTAGTTGCAAATGTACATAAATTGCACAGCCACAATTGTATAGTTCTTAACATGGACAAATTTCTCTGTACATTATTGTTCTTGTCATTGTCCTAAAACAAGGCAAGAGTCCAGGCAATACTTTACTTTAAACATACTTACAAAAATCTTTTCTACAAGGATTATAAAACATACAACATATTTTAGGTATTCATTTATAGATTTGTATATCTTTATATCATTTATTTCACATAGCTACTATTTCACATTGACTGCTTTGAGGAAAAAAAAAAAAAAGCGATGCGCAAATAGTTTTACTTACAAAAGTTTCCTAGACTTTGAGAACTGAAATGAAGCCAGATAAAGACACATCCGATGAAAAGAACCGAGACGACAGCAAGTCTTTTTCAGTCAATACTGTTCTAAACAACTATTTCATTTTTTTTTGTTTGACTCACTAGTAGCTTCATGTGGATGAAAATAGACATAATGACTCTGCAAAGCCTCCGACCTCATTAAAAACAGAACATGAACAAACAGAGAAGTTGACATCCACATCTGTGAGAGAAAACTTGTGAAAAATAAACATCGCTTCCCTTTTGTGCAACCACACGAGCCCCGAGCCAAGTTTAAAAGTTGATCAAATGAATTGTAAATGACTCTAGATACCAATCTGCCTTATACAGACAGTGCTGAAGCATTTAGTTCATGCAAAACTACTTTACCAGGGCGTCAAAAGAGCATGTGATTGGCTGAGGTATGTAACACAGTCTACTTGATAATCTCATGACATTGTTTGTGTGGAAAAGTTTATAGCGTTTAGCTACAGTGGCGCAAAATGATAATGCTACAAATTAAACTGAATGAGAAATTAAAGCTTCCCTGGCTTAATGATAATTGAGTTTGCTACCTGTTTGTAAACCCAAGTGGACACGACAAAGGGGAAAAAGTGCATAGTCTTCAAAGCCTTTGAGAAGCTGGGGCGAGAGATGTGCTTTGTGCTTGTTAGATTGCTAGATCTGATCCCACATTTCAGCCAATAATGTATCAATGTCCTGCAGTTCCTGTGAACCTTGATTTATATAGAATATTAAATTATTCACACAATACTCCATCACAGAGCTCATATACAGAGAGGATTCCCCTTAAAAATAACATCTCTATCTACACATCCCATGACAGGCTGTCTTATAATGTATCTGTATCTCTCAAAATAAAGACGTGTCGTGTGTCTCGCTTCCTCAAGACCAACGAATTAAAGGAAAACGGCAGCTCCACGCTGCGCCTCAGTGCCGAACAAGAGTTGTCATATGTGGTATTAAATACAAAAATATACAAACTCTAAATGTTGAAATGTAAAGTGTGCAGCGATTTGGACCAATGAGCCAACACATACAAAAATAAACACGCTTGTACAAATGACTTAAAAAGGCTTCAAAAATTAGACTGAAGAAGAAAAACCCCATGAAGGGAACATGCTAAAAAGCAAAACTCTCCCAAACAATGTAGGAAGAAAACATGAGCTACAGAAGGCAGTTTTCAAAACGTTCCGGTCAATCGTGTCTAAAACATTCACTCTGCTCCATCTGAGCAGTCTGTGCTAATTCAAAATCTTGGCATATCTAAAATGGACCTGAAATACAGTTGAGGTCAAAAGTTTACATACACCTCGCAGACTCTGCAAAATGTTAATTGTTTTATTAAAATAAGAGGGATTATATACATTTAGTATTGAACCTGAATGAGATATTTCACATAAAAGATGTTTACGAGAAACTAACAGTAAAATTTAGTTAAAAAAATTATCCTGTTCAAAAGTTTACATACACTTGATTCTTAATACTGTGTTGTTACCTAAATGATCCTCAGCTGTGTGTGTTTTTTTTTTTTTAAGTCTAGTTATGGTTGTTCATGAGTCCCTTGTTTGTCCTGAACAGCTAAACTGCTCGCTGTTCTTCAGAAAAATCCTTCAGGTCCCACAAATTCTTTGGTTTTTCAGCATTTTTGTGTATTTGAACCTTTTCCAACAATAACTGTATGGTTTTGAGATCCATCTTTATACACTGAGGACAACTGAGGGACTCATATGCAACTATTGCAGAACGTTCAAATGCTCACTGATGCTCCAGAAGGAAAAACAATGCATTTAAAGCCAGGGGGCGAAAACTTTTGAACAGAATGAAGATTCTTATTTTTGCCTAAATATCATAATTTCTTTCAGCTATTACTGCCCTTCAGAAGCTACAGAAGAGCAGTACTAAATCAGTGAGCGTTTAAACTGTCTGTAATAGTTGAATGTGAGCTCCTTAGTTGTTCTCGGTGTAAAAAAAAGCTGGACCTCAAACTATACAGTCATCGTTAGAGAGGGTTCAAATACACAAAAATGTTGAAAAAATGTCAAAAAATTTGTATGACCTGAAGGATTTTACTGAAGAACATTGGACAGTTTAACTGTTCAGGACTCATGAACAACTATCACTAAAAAAGAAAAAGAAAAGCTATGGATCATTCAGGTAACAACACAGTATTAAACAGGGTCATTTTTATTTTTAAGTTCAACTATTATTTTCTCTTGTGGACTATATGTAAACGTCTTATATGTGAAATAGTCAGTACTAAATAAAAAATAACATGCATTATTTTGGCAAAATAATGAACATTTTGCAGATTCAGCAAGGTGTGTGTACACTTTTGACCTGGACGTGTTCGTTCCAGTCAAAACTGATAAAACAACTTGTGGATGAAGAATGTTAAATATATACTTTTTAAAATCTACGCACATTATAATCTATTACAAATGTTCATCTGAACTGTAAAAACAAAATAAGAATAAGGACTGAGGGATATTTCAGATGCAACATTTTAAGGCTTCTCATGATGGAGAGACAAAGTGCACTATGTAAGGAGAAACAGAAAAAGGAAGAGAGATATGGAGGAGAGCGCTAATTTCTCCACAAAGCATTGCTCATTTTGTAGTTTCAGTCATTTCATATTAGAGACCATTATAAATTAATGTTTCTTTTTTCCCCAAGGCTGTATGGAGAACACCTATTTTAAAGCAAGTGAAATGACTTTTTTGCAGTCTAGAAGGTTCTAGTATCTGTATAATGTCACCATGTTAGCAGTATTGTTTTTTTTCTTTTCTTTTACAGTTAGTTGTTGTGAAACACGAATGAATGTCTAGTGGTGTGTCCTAACATGAAGTACTTGAACAGTAGTCTCACCAGTGGATGTCTAAAGTGGGTCTTGCTCCACGTTTCCAAACAATCGCTTTGCAGACCGTCGAAGGTCAGTGTTCAGTATCATCACCTGCAGTATTTCTCTCAGTTTTCACTTACAGAATATCTGCACACTTGCTCATGTCGTTCAGCAGTTGGAGCTGTTGCGAAACTCCCCGTTCTCTGTGATCTGCAGCTTGGTGGGGTTGGTAGGAGAGATGCCGTTCCGTGTCTGCATGCTGTAGCGCTCCTTCAGCTGTGACAGGGCGCTCATTAGCCTCGCGTTAGCCGCGTCCAGAGATGCTATCCGTTTCTCCTGCAGAGAGAGACAATTTCAGCACAAATCAAAAAACCAAAAGTCATGTGAAAATACCAACACCAGCAATTTCAGCAAAGACTTTTTATGAGTAACTGTTTGGATGGTAGGTAGGGAACGGGAGAAAATAAATCGACCGCCTGGCAAATTGTAAACATAGCCCAGACAGATCAAGTGATGTTTAGGGAAAATTTTGGTCATGTCATTGGCTTTTAGGTTCTTATGTTAAAGGGATAGTTCACTCAAAAATGAAGATTCTGTCATTAATTACTCATGTCGTTCCAAACCTGTAAGACAGTTCATCTTCAGAACACAAATGAAGATATTTTTGATCAAATCTGAGAGCTTTTTGACCCTGCATAGACAGCAACGCAACTCACATTGTAGGACATTGTTAAAATAGTCCAAGTGAGATCAGTAGTTCAACCTTAATTTTATGAAGCTACTGTCTATGCAGGGTCAGAAAGCTCTCGAATTTCATCAAAAATATCTTAATTTGTGTTCTGAAGATGAACGAAGGTCTTACAGGTCTGGAACGACATTAAGGTTGAGGAATTATTGACAGAATTTTCATTTTTGGGTAAACTATCTCTTTAAGTTCAGTTCTCCTGCCAATGGATTAACTGACACATCCCACATGGTTGTATCAGGACCTTCAAAGTGAATGTATAATTCTGCATATATTTTCTGAACATGAGTATGCATAAGACATTTAGTTTGGTTGATCTCCAGCTAAGCAATGCCAATAATTCTGACCACACAATCTGAGTCACTTTTTTGTTCGGAATACTTGTTTTTTGGCTAAAGGGATTGAATATACTAACATGTTTATTTAAAATTCTTTTTACTTTGCAAAATTGCTGTACATCATCGATTAAACTGTAGGATAATTACATATAAAATCATGCCTGTCGTGATCTGGTTTGTGCCTGTGACCAAATCACAGCTGTGATGTTATTTGTGGAATCACTCAACCTCAAGTGTTTAATTGCTTGTTTCTTTCCTAACACGTGTATTTGAAAGGAAACGAAACAAACCATTTGGTTTTCTGGGAGACTCTAAAAATTTAAATTTACAGCATAAAAATGTACATGCATTTTCCTTGAATTCACACTCTTTTGTTGTTTAGATTTCAGAGACATCAGCCAGGAATACTTTTGTTAGGCTGTATTGGTGTCATCTTAATCTGCAGAGCAGAGATTGCGTATATGACAGCCACACTTAAAGTTTAATAAAAACTAGGGGTGGGCATAGATACATTTTTTAATCTAGATTAATCTAGATTAAATCTTGGAATTAATCTAGATTAATCTAGATTAAAATGGCTAATTTGAATTCTGCTGAAGGCATTCAGAATATGTGTGCTACCCAAATAATGACTAAAAGTAAGTCTTCGAGAACGGGCCAGGTGGCGCATTAGATCAGGCGCTCATCTCCTGTTTCCAAAATGCATCACAAACTGCTTGACAATTGCATTTACAACATAATTAACTATACAAACTTGTGTAACCAAGTACTTCTGCGCAAAAGGCTGCACGACGTGCGCGTTGCCGTTAAATTCACAGACGCGCACAGGCATGGATTTCTGCGTGCATAGCCTTCCATTAAACTGCGTTGCTTTTAGAAGCGTCAATTCAGTTGTTGCATATAGTTTAATGTCTTTATTTCGGGATTATCAAAGTAAATTCTAACTCAAATTTGAGATTTTACTGGGGCACAGCAGATTTTCACTGGGGCACGTGCCCCAGTAAAAAGGGTCTAGCAACGCACCTGCCCTGAAGCGGCTTCATAGCTGCATCCATGTTTGCACGTCTCATTTGATGTGGTAATTTCACAGAAGTTGAAGACTCTTTCTCGCCCCCTACAGTGCAATTCGACTAGGTATACGTCATCCGCGCTAAAATATCAAGGTGAAAGTCATCATATCTTGCGTAGTTTAGACCCAGCTCCCAACCCAACTATGAGAATAGATTAACGACAATATTTTTTTTATCGCCCGATAAGAGTCTCACGTTAACGCAGCACGTTAACGCCGATAACGGCCCACCACTAATAAAAACATTTGTTTCTTTAAAAAAACTAGAGAACCATAGGGCTTGCTATCGAATGACAGGGGGGTTGTGAGATTTTGGTGTAATGGCAACCTTCTGGTAAAGATCTGTGAAATTCTTTTGATTTGTTGAAATGTTAACATTTCAAGGGATAGTTCATCCAAAAATAAAAATTGTGTCATTAATTACTCACCCTCATGTCGTTCCAAACCCGTAAAGCATTGGCTCATCTTCGTAACGCAAATTAACATATTTTTGATGAAACCCGGAGCTTTCTGACCCTGCATAGACAGCAACACAACTACAACATTCAAGGCTTAGAAAAGTAGCAATTACATTATTAAAATAGTCTATGTGACATTAGTGGTTCAACCGTAACTTTATGAAGCTACGAGAATACTTTTTGTGCTCAAAGAAAAAAATAACAAAAATAACAACTTTATTAACCCTCTGGGCCTCCTCATTAAGGGGTCACACTTGGCTCCCTCGCGGTCAAAAGTGACCGAAGCCTTAAAAAGTAACTTTTTTTTTTCTTCAGGAAAATCAATTAAATATATTTTTGTTCAATAATATTTTGTCATTATTATTTAGAATTTTGAGCATTTTTTATGAATCTATGCAATATTTATACAGTTTTAATGAGCAATTTTTTCCCAGTAGATTTATATTTTATATTATATTTTTTAATTAATTATGTATTTATTATTTTTCAATAAATACAACATTTCACATTAAAATAGAGTAAAAGCATTTAAAATCCATTTTTTTAAAGTGAAAATTGCACCATCTAGTGGCATAAAAAATAAAAACTTGTGTAATGCCATGTAAACTCCTGTATCTCCCTATATACATATATACAGGGGCTTTGGGATTCCTATTGTTTTTTTTTTCTTTTTATTGTTTCTTCATTTTATTAGGCTTTGCATTTAGAAATATATTCAGACATTCTAAAAGATAAATTTTGGCAAGGTTTAGATTTTTTTTGATTGGATAAATATCAGGTTTTGCATTTTTCTGCTTATTTCTGTGTGTCTGTGTGTGTGTGTGTGCGCGTGTGTGTGCGTGTGTGTGTCAGTTCTGTACTTTTGTTATTTTAGAGTGTCAGTCCTTGCTTGCTGAACACTTCTTTTCAGCACAGTTGCTCATTTGTAGATTGTATTACCAAAAGATTATCTGAATTATCACATTTTGTCGTATTTCCCATTCATTTCCTATGTCGGTCATTTTTGACCGCGAAGGAGCCAAGTGTGACTATTTTTTTTTGGACCCTTTAACATATCCGAATCATGTCACTGATTTTTTTTTGTACTCACATAGCTAATGCAACAAAAGTCACCAAGTGTCATCTCATTCTGATGAAGCTACGATTTTTAAAAATTCAAAACATAAAATTTTTCGGTCAAAAATGACCGAAGAGGCCCAGAGGGTTCCTCTCTTCCATGTCAGTCTTCAATGTGCGTTCACGACAGTGCCACACGTTTATGATGCAGGAGCTGGCATTTTGACATAGAATGTCCATCTCTCTTAGCTCATTGTCTGTTTATTCTGGTTCAAATAAGTAAGGCTGGGCAAAAAATTGCAAGTCATGCTTTGTTGAAATGATCAGACATATTTACAAAGACTGTTTTATGTACAGCGTGCGTAAAACTTCTGCTTGTAAACAAGGCGCTGCATATCCAGGTTCTACGTCAGAACGTCAGCAGCACCACACGAAGACTGACACGGAAGAGAAGAAATTGTTGAACAAAGCTGCTATTTTTGTTTTCTTTGCACACAAAAAGTATTCTCATAGCTTCATAACATTACGGTTAAACCACTGATGTCACATGGACTATTTTAACAACACCCTTACTACCTTTCCAGAACTTGAACATGGTAGTTACATAGCTGTCTATGCAGGGTCAAAAGAAAGCGCTCAGATTTGATCAAAAAATCTTAATTTGTGTGCAGAAGATGAATGAAGGTCTTACGGGTTTGGAACGACATAAGGGTGAGTAATTAATGACAGAATTTTTATTTTTGTGTGAACTGTCCCTTTAAGATCAGTACATTTTCCTAAAATTGTATGTTCAATGACGTCACCACTGATATATCTATATATAGACATACCTGCGCGTCAATGATCTTCTGTTTGGAGTCAATCACTGCCTGCATATCAGAATGATCCTTCTTCAGCTCTTCCTCCACAGACATCAACCTGCATCAACACAAAACAAACACACACTCAGTCCGGCTTTCATACATCCTCCCATTCTGTCTTTGATCTAGAGCTCGAGGCCATAAATAGCTGCCCCATAACATCAGTCTTGGAGGAAAGCAGCTCTCAGTAAATTCTGCCTTGAGGAAGGCTAAAAGTCTTCTAAAAGCTCTCGGTCTTCTCAGATTGCCACTAATACACTATCAGCTAAAAGCAAAATGACAGCGAGCATCAGAGGCTTGTGGCAGACTCCTGAAAGGCAAAGTGCCCTCTCTGTGTTTGTTCAATGTAAATTCATGTTTACTTTTATCTGACTCAGGGAGTATATGAAAAGGTGAACTTGTGTGATTCATTTCCACCAATTTTACCCATTCAGGCCAATTTGTGGACTGACATTTGCTTTTTTTTTCCTGCCTTCTTTTATCTCCCTCAACAGCCCGTCTGCCTTCATTTTGGTTTAAACTTTAAAATACTCTCATATCTTCCAGTATTTTCCACCTGCTTATGATGCCCTTCATCTGCAGATCTTTGTCTTCCTGTTGCCGCCTCAATCTCTCCTCGGATTCGTCCAGTCGAGCCTGATACTCCAGCAACATCTTCTGTGCTTGTTCCTCCTGTCCCTTGATCCGGGCCTCGTATTCCTCCAGCCTCTGCACCGACAAACGCAGTCGCTCCTGCAGCATACTGATCTCCGCCTGATACTGCAAGAGACAACATTTAGCAACATTTTAACCATAAGTAGCACTGAATGTTGAGCTACTAAAAATACTTTTGAAATGTATTTGTGGCAGCAAATGTGGTGTGCCAATTGTACACTAGTGATGACTAGAGATTGACCGATATATCTATTTACCAATATTTTTCCCGATATTTAAGCATTTTACCATAATCAGATATCGGTTTTGTAATATCGGATTCGGATAAACGTCGTCATCAAAAATCAAAGTGAAGTAATTTATTTACTTTATAACAGTCAATAAATATCGGTTCTGTATATTGGTTATCGGGCACATAAACTTGCAAATAATCGGTATTTGTTCTAAAAAATTAATATCGGTCGAGAGATGACTATTAGTAACTTTTTACATTAAGTTTAAATTTGTTAACAGTTTAAAAATGCATTAGACATCATAAATTAACAACAAACTAAATGTTTTACAGCATTTCTAAATATCATATTGTTCATTGTTAATTTATGTTCATTCATAATATATTTACTGAGTGAATCTTGCAGTGTTAAAAATGCATTAATATATGTAGAAATTAACTTTGACCTAGATGTACAACAAATTCTGTAAAAGTTGTGTAAGTGTATGTTAACATCGAACTTGGAATCAATTGTTAGTCGAGATGCTCAATGATGTCTCTTTCTCTTTCACACACATACAAAAGTCTGAGAGCACTTGTAGAAATTGCGTCTAAGAAGTGTGTTATTTCTGCACCACTAGTGGCATTAAACAGAAGTACAAACATTCCTACTACCTCTGAAACAGAGCAATGTTGAAAATATCACAGAGCTCCTCAGAAGGTCAAACTACAGATGGCTTACTTAAAGTCTCTGCTCATTAAACTGAGAGTTTAACATGAAAAACCTACACATTGTACCCTTAAGGCTGCATGCGAAAACACCCAACTCAGACGGAGCTGAATGTTGGATCACTGACACTGAGAAAATCCTCCTGTCTGAGTGAAATTAGTGCAGGATGATGATTCATTTCCCTTCCAGAGCGTGTTTGCATGAGCCGAAATCTCTGCTGCTATGATGTGTGGGTGGTCAGTTACCTTTTCAGCTTGTGTGTGCTCATCTCTGCAAAGCTCCGTCTCAGACTCCTGCTCTATATATGGCACATTCATCAACCAGGCAGCGGTACGGTCCAATGCGCTGGGGTTCACTGGGGATGGGGCCTATGGGACACATACACAAACACACACACATACGCATGAATAAACCAAAGATGAAACAAGATACACGCTCACACACACAAAGAAGTCATGCCAGGGGCATTGCGTTTTTAACAGGCAACATGGACAAGATGACATTTAGCTTGACATGAGGGTGAATAAAAAGAACATGTATGGCATGTGAGAATGATTATATTTAACATCATGCTAAGTTAAGATATTTTAGAAGATTAGTTCAAGCTAATTGTTTATCATGACATCATACAGTTGGCATTATAGTCCTCAAGTATACTGCAAAAAACATTTTCTTCAACGCATTTTGTTGTTTTTTACACTTGAGCATATCCTGATAATAAAATAAATTGATCTCAGAAGTAAATTAACTAATTTTTTTCAACAAAAATATTGAAACATCCTTCAAAAATTCAAAAAAGAAAATAAAACATTATATGGATTTTTCTCCATATAATGGACTTCAATGGTGGCCAATGGGTTGAAGGTTCAAATTACATTTTTAATGCAGCTTCAAAGGGCTCCACACAATCCCAGGTGAGGAATAAGGGTATTATCTAGCAAAACGATTGGTCTTTTTTTTTTTTAACTAAAAATGTATATACTTTTTAACTACAGTTGCTTTCAAACATGACTACATAATGTGTGAGGTTGGGCAGGTGCAAAATGAGTACTTGTGGTTATATTGTGGTATATAAATTATTATTTTTTTATTTAAAACAAGGACATATTGTTTCACTAGATAAGACCCTAGAGCCCTTTGAAGCTGCATAGAAACTGCAATTTAGACCTTCAACCCATTGACCACCATTAAAGTCCATCATATGGAGAAAAATCCTGGAATGTTTTTTCCAAAAACCTTCATTTCTTTTCAGCTGAAGAAAGAAAGACATGAACATCTTAGATGACAAGGGTGAGTAAATTATCAGGAGATTTTTATTCTGAAGTGAACTGATCCTTTAATAACCAAAAATGTAAGATATTAAGATTTGTGTTCAAATGCATGTTATTGACCTTATTATGGACAATTCATCCATGTGTTATTTTTTAAATTTATTTTTTATAATTAATGTCAAGCTTGCATTTAGATCTGCCTCCAACAACGATCGATAGAAACAGCAAATATTCAGTGCTGTTTTGTTCTGATGTTCTTCACAATACAGAAGAAAAGATCTGTCGCTACTTCCGTTTCATTGACTTGAAAACAAAGACATTTTGCCAATGAGGTTAGAAAAACAATAGTTCTATGTCTATGTCTATCTTTCAGCAAACGTATAATGATCAACTGACAATATTCACAGGAAGTCCACAGATGTGACTTTCACAGTCAGACAAAGAGCCTGGAGGTAATCTGCAATGTAATAAAAGTGTGCGCACATGTGGTTTCCATAGAAACGCTTCCATCAATCACTTCAAGCAATCAATCAAATCCCAAGAGAGAGAACAATGCATTGTGGATACAAGAAATGCCCTTCCTGTCCATTTCATTGACAAATCGTTGAGAAAAATGACTGCCAGTGGCAACAGTCAGTGTCGGGGGGTTCATGATTGGTAGCAAGCTAAGCCCTCTGATTCTTATTAGAATCAATAACCCAGACTTGCCGCAAGATATATTAACATTACTAGGTTAAGTTAAAGATAAATGATAAATGATCCAGATTTTCTGAAACAGATTTGCATGAAGCAGAAATTGGGATCATCTTTTCTTAAATGTTTTGATGTGCATGGATAAATTTAATAGATATGTGTGACCCTGGACCACAAAATCAGTCATAACAGTCAGTTTTTCTTTTAACTGAGACTTATACATCATCTAAATCTGAATAAATATGATTTCCATTGATGTACTGTTTGTTGGGATAAGACAATATTTGGCCGAGATACAACTATTTGAAAATCTGGAATCTGAGGGTGCAAAAAAAAAAAAAAAAAAAAATCTAAATATTAAGAAATTCGCCTTTAAAGTTGTCCAAATGAAGTTTTTAGCAATTTAATTTAAAAATTATGTTTTTATATATTTGCAATAGGACATTTACAAAATATCTTCATGGAACATGACCTTTACTTAATATCCTAATGATTTTTGGCATAAAAGAAAAATCGATCATTTTGATCCATACAATGTATTTTTGGCTATACAAATATACCCATGCTACTTAAGAATGGTTTTGTGGTCCAGGTCCATACAAACATATACGCACCTGTTTATGTGGAGCGCGATGCTTCATTTCTGGACTGTCCCCTTTGGAGGAGGAGCTCTGCTGTCGAAGCCGTGCGCCACTTCCAGGCCAGTCAGGTGACGATGACATCACAGTGTTATTAGGAGGCCGTGGATAGGGGGTGGAGTTCAATAGATTGGGTGGAGTTCGTCCTCTGGGTGCAGTCTGTGTGGGTGGTGGAGGCTGGTCAATTCGCCTCTGAGGACCACCGCTGCTCTGCCGTGGAACCGTAGGCTGGTTCCCATGCTGCGCGTCAGTTAGCGATAGCTGTCGTCTCGAGAAATCTCCCGAACGCCTCACAAACTCCTCCCCCACCGAAGCCCCCTGGGTTAGAAACGTGTGTTTGGTTCCTCCAAGCCCCTCCTCGTTGTTGCTATGGGAACTGACGGAGCTGTGACACTCTGACCCAGAATCTCCACTTGCATTCCCTCTAGCTGACACGGGCAACCCTGCTGCCATCTGGTACACTGGATTCTGAAAAGATAGCGGGGCCAAGAGCTGTGTAGGCCTGCCTGGGGCCCCTTCTGCTCCTGGGGTAGTGGGAGTCTGTCCTGGCCGGTGAAGAGTAGGGCCTCTGGCAATGTTGCCTTGGGGAGTCTGTGCATTCCAGGGAACCATTACACCCTCACCTAAACCTTCTGAAGTGATCCCTGCCGGGATGGCGATGGGTTCTAACGCCCTGGCTGCTTCCTGCAGGTCGACCATGGACAGGCTCTTGCCGCCGTTGGCCAGGCCCAGCTCGGGTTCGTTGGCCTCGGAGTAGCTAGAGCTGCGGGCAGGGGAGCCCTGGAGGCCAGAGGAGCGTGTGACGAAGAACAGGTCTTTGTTTTCAGGGGTGGGGGAAGGAAGGCGAGTAAAGTCCATTGGGCTAGTAAAGCGAAGAGATGGAGACAAGGACCAGAAAGAGAAAAGTGTCAATATTTAAAGCACAGAATTGGAAAACACTACACAACTAGCTCAGTTCCAAAACTTGCTTACTTACATTTAGAAATATTGCTGCTTTCCTGCAGACTTAAGTTTCAACCCTGCTTTAACACATCTGTAGCGTTGAACACCATAATAACCTGGTTCAGGTGTGTTTGATTTAGGTTGAAGCTGAACTCTGCTGTATGGTAGATATCCAATAGCAGGCTTTGAGACCCCTATTAAAGACATTTGATTCGGTATGCCGTTCCAAATGTAACGAGACCAATCTTATGATTTTGGGCCAATTTTTATATCTTTTGACCAGTAAGTGGCGCTGTGCCGAAATTATGTGCCCTCAGTATTCGTTCAACATGATATAATCCAAATTGGCTGTTGTTAATGATGAGACTGTCCTCTATTCATGTGCCAGTGTTTCTATAAGATTAATAACACAATATGAATCTAAACATAAGACATGATTAAAAAATGCAGCGTTTTACTACAAAATTCAAACTTTGGTATAGTTTGAATCAGTATGCTGCTCCTAATCTAACAAATTCACTTTTATGATAACAGAAATGCAATTTTTTAAATATCTTTTAACCAATATGTAGCCCTTAGGTTATGATTGGTATAACATGTACTAAGTTTGGTCTGAATCCGCTAAAGCATTGCAAAGACATAGCCTCATGTCAATTTTTTTGTGCAAATTTTGTCAAATTTGTTAACATGCTTTACAAAAATGGTTTGGTATATCAAAAAGCTTTTAAAAACTTATGGCCAGCATTGTCTGAAGATGATCTGAGCCAACTTTAGTGAAAATTAGAGAAGCCATTTAGGAAGAGTTCACAAAAGTTTTTTTTTTCCCACAAAATTTATTAGCGCAAATTTGGCCTTTTGGTAGCACAAGAGAGTTTGAGATAGAGACTCCAAGTTTACTATGGTTAATATTGAGACTGTCTTCTATCTGTGTGCCAAATTTCACAACTTTTCCGCAAGTGGTTTTATGGGCTGCCAGACTCCCAGAATGGAAGAAGAAGAAGAAACGGATACAATAGGTATCTAAGCAACTTCGTTTCTTGGCCCTTAAATACTTTTATCCAAAGTGCAACCCTGTTTAGATGAACCATATCCTGTCCAACTGACTAGTTAGCTGATAAGTGCAACGTAGTATGTTGCTAGTATAACACCTTTATACTTTAACAAGCACAAAACAGCCAGCACACACAAAAACTTAGTAAAATGATTATATTTAACTATGAACTGAAATTATTCGGCACATTTTGAGAGCTTAGTCTGTGGATTTTATACTGAGCTTACAGCACTACATTCTGAGATTGCCGTATCCACAAAGGATGCATGTGAAGCTGTCCAAGATGGTATCTTAGAAGTCAGCATAATTTTGCTGCTGACCTTTTGGAACAGCATCGGGAATACACCTGATGTCTTAAAATGCTGCCCACCTGCTGTAATCAACTCACTAGGTTTCGGAACAGAGCTATTATCTACAAGCATATCAATCACAAGACCCTCATAATATATGAGTTAGTGTTTGAAAAACAAAACTTTTCATAACCCACAAGTTTCTCAAACATGCATAAATACCATGCTAGACCATTCCAGACAGGTATAAAGCATCAGAGAGAATGCATGCAAAGTTATTATGCATCTCTTTCTGTCCCTACTTCCACCCAGACTGTGTTTATTGTCTGGATATCTGTGAAAAAAATGCTAATTTAATTCATCATAATCTCCGTCCAGACACCAACCAACAAGCTTCACTCGATGCTTTCTCCTTGCAGCCTCCATCGCTTTTGATCCCTCGTATATTTATCTTCCCTTTCCCTGAATGTGTGTGTGTGTGTGTGTGTGTGTGTGTGTTTGTGTGTGTGTGTGTGAGAACTACAATTACAGGCCTCTCATTCTCTCTGGCTCTCATAAATGTCGGTAGGGAATTAGCAGCGAGCTAGACAGATAAAGATGAGCCGCTCTCTTTAGAAGAGCAGTCTACTGGATAAAGTGAGGGCACACTCTTAAGAACAGGAACGAGGACAGTCTTTGTGGCTGAAAGTAACAGATAACAGCGAGTACGTAAGCAATATGGCTGTACTTCACAACTTTGTGCCATTGTCTAAAACTGATGTGTCAGAATACCTATTTATCATGAAATATGCATATTGTTTTTTGCACAGATGTGTACAATTATGGACATACTTGATTCTGATTGGTTACAGTTTTGAAATTTGAAAATTTGCGGTGAATCTGATTCGTGGCTTACCCTGGTAGGTCGCTGTCGATGGCCATCTTTTGTAATCCACTGGAGATGCTACATCCAGGGGCTGGAGGGGACGGCACACGATCAGAAGGAATGCTCATCTGTATGTTCGGTGGGTTTGTTAACGCTCCATGTACGTCCCTCAGTATTCTAGGTAACGGGCCAAGCTTGGAGGTAGCGCTCTGAGGACAGATGAAAGATTTCATTGAAAATTAACACATACCCCAAAGATCTCTTATATCTGTGCAGGACTCTCTATTACCCCCCCGGAGAATAGAGGAAGAACACAACAGAACATCAATGACTGTGTGGAAATGAGATCCTGTAGCTGAACTGGTAGAGCATGGCGATAGCAACGCCGAGGTCACAGGTCGGATTCCCAAGGAACACAGTTACTGATTAAATGTATAGTATAATTTTATTGCACTGTAAGCTGTTTTGGATAAAAGAATAGCATCAGGCAATGTTTTAAATGTAAATGGTCTATCCACCTCTCAACAATAAAATCACTCAACAATAAAATGACCTCCTAATGTGCTACAGTATATTAGTGATAGACCGATATACCCACTAGGCAGATTAATCCACCAATATTTAGCCATAGCTGACAGCTGTATTTGCAGATTGATTTATAAAAGATTGAACTGCAAAGGTCCTGTTTTAAATATTTTCAATAGTGAGTAATATTTCTGTCAAATTAAATGTAATTACATTTTATATACACTGCTGTTCAAAAGTTTGGGATCAGTAAGATTTAATCAACACATGCATTAAATATGAAAGTAAACAGTATTTCTATTTCAAATAAATGTAATTCTTCTGAAGTTTCTATTAAACCAAAAAAATACAACTTTGCCATCACAGGAATAAATTATATTTAATATATATTTAAACAGGAATAAATCACATTTTAAAATACATTTAAACAGAAAACAGTTACTTTAAATTGTAAAAAAAAAAATTATTTATTGTATTGATCAAATAAAAGAAGCCTTGGTGAGCATAAGAGACCATAAGAGACATGAAGCATGTTTATTTCCACCAATTTTAATTAGGGCTCCATGCCCCAATTAAAACCGGTTGAAACAAATGTGTTTCATGTATTTATGTGACGAAAATGAAGAACCACTTATGACAGGAGACACTCTTTCTGCACACAAGCTTTTTACTCTCTGATCTTCTCCAAAAGCATTTAATAATGGAACAGCCATAACCTAGATAAATTCAAATTTGACTGATTTAAATTTTTGATTATTGGCTTATTCTGTGACATTCCGGTTGGTTGAATCTCTCTGGCCTTAAATGAATTATGTTTCATAATCACAACACGTGTGATGTATGGCTACGAATTCTTAGTGACATATCAATTAACAGTTCTCATGCACATGGATCCCAGAAAGCAACTGTGTCTGACCACTGTGTGCCCACTATCAGTCTGTGGCAGCCTTAGGGACTAATGGACTTCCCATGTAGAACTCAAACACTGAGAGGGCATGAGCTTTCAGGGCATGTCCACCTAACGTGATCGGAATAATTCAACATAAAGTGCTGCTATGAGAATATTCAAGATTTAATTAGTAATGTTTGTATAGTTACAGGCAGTGTCTGTGGTGTACCGGCATACAGGCACAGGCTGCAGATAAATGCAACTTTGCTTAAACAGATTTTGCATGACTGCAAGTTTTCATTTAGAGTGGAGAATTTGAGCAAATACAACAGCTAGGCTATATTTAGCAAGCGAGAAGGATGAGGATTAGAAGATAATTTCTTGCAAAAATATGTATAAAGTAACAAACATATGGGGCACGCATCTTATAAGGTCTGAACATTAAAAGCAACAAAATGAAGGATTTTAAAGTCTGACTGTTACAGCCTGAAGGCAATTTCAGTCCACCTACTCAAAGAACACAGAAAACTGGAGCACAACTTTAGAACCTTCTGTGGCATCAGTGATGAGCTGCCTTGTCACAACACTATCCTGAGTTTACCTACCACGCAACGGCAAACACTGCACTGAAGACATGCTGAAATCCGACATGTCTGACCATCCAACATGATCTCACAGTAATTTGCACATATTTCACGACGTGGCTAATTCATACAAATTCATTCGACCTCACATCCAATTTGTGAAAAATCTTATGTACAGTGCCTTGCGAAATTATTCATACCCCTTCATTTTCTTCACATTTTGTTATGTTGCTACCTTGTGTTAAACTACTTTAAATTACTTTTTGTCCCACATCAATCTACACTCCCTACTCCATAATGGCAAAGCAAAAAATTGGTTTTTAACATTTGTGCAAATTTATTAAAAATAAAAAAACTGAGAAGATCCCGTTGCATAAGTATTCATACCCTTTTCTGGGACACTCGAAATTTAGCTCAGGAGCATTCATATTGCTTCTAGATGTTACTACACTTCGAGTGGAGTTAAACTGTGGCAAATTCATTTGAATGAGTATGATTTAGAAAGGCACACACCTCTCAGAAAAGGTCTAACAGCTGAAAATGCATATCAGAGCAAAAACCCTGAGGTCAAGATAACTGCCTGTAGAGCTCAGTGACAGACTTGCGTTAAGGCAATGATCTAGGGAAGAGTTCAGAAACAAATCTGCTGCATTGAAGGTTCACAGAAGCATGTAGCCTCCATTATCCATAATGGAAGACGATTGGAACAACTAGGACTCTAGAAAATGTCTGCCAGCCCCCATCCAAGCTGACAGAGCTTGAGAGGTGAAAAGGTGAGGCAAAGAATGGCAGATAATTGCCAAATGCAGATGTGCAAAGCTTGTCACATCATACCCAAAAAGACTTGAGGCTGTAAAGGTGCGTCAACTATGTACTGAGTTAAGGGTATTAATACTTATGCAATGTACTTATTTCAGTGTTTTATTTGTAATAAATTTGTAAAATTTGCAAATCTGGTTTTTGCTTTGTCATTATTATGGTGTACGGAGTGTAAATTTTACAAATTTATTAAAAATAAAACACTGAAATAAGTACATTGCATAAGTATTCATACCCTTAACTCAGTACATAGTCAGTACATACCTGTAGGCCACAGGTAAATAATGGGTTTATGTGACGATTATTTGATAGTAAGTTAAATTAGAAGTTGTTATTTTTTTAAAGTCTAATAAATGTTGCAATTGATCGTTCTCAATTATTCTGTAATGTTGAATGGCTATAGTCAATGAATAAATATTTGGAGAAAAAGAACAATTTCCTAGAGACATCTGTGATACCTCCAGTCATAAAAAAATATTGAACAAATATTAAAAAAGTAGAGGGCGCCCTCGACTAAAGATTTTTCTGGTCGACTGGTCGACTATTAGTTTATTAATAAACCATTTAAATCATAATAATGAGCCTTTAATAACCTACATAGCCTACTAAGCGCTCAAGCGCACGCATAAAGCTTGCCACAGTGCACCGGCAGATATAATACTTATGAATGTGTCAGGGAAAAACAGCAAGGACAGTGCATTTACAAAAGCGCAACATTTTGTTGCTATTGTGAGTGCACACCAATAAACGTAGAGTCTTTATAGATTGTAAATATGTTTTACTTTTAGCTATATGACCAAAAATGAGAGCATTTTAAGAGCAAGTGACCGCACCGGCGCCTCCATCTGTCAGGCTGTGAGCGCTCTACTATTCAGCTTTCACACTTCGTACAGACACACACATGAATAGCGCACATTTTTCTAGGTTAACATTACATTAAGCAGCCATGTAAAGTTGCTACTACTTACATATTTCAGATGAACAGCCATATATGAGGTCTATAAATTATAAGTCTGTGTTTGGATGTCTTGACCGATATACTATATTACCACACAGACCAGCTGTTAACAATCTGTCCATCACAGACTGTGTGACTTCGCCACTTCCTGTGGAATTTTTTTTTTCTGCGACTAAGCGACTAATACAAATTTGGTTGATCAAGCCTCTTCTCGTCGACTAACAGTTAGTTGATTATTAGGGGGCAGCCCTATTAATTAGAATGATTGTTTCAAGTATAATACTACAAAACTTTAAAAAGTTTAAAGTTTCTTTTTGCCAATGTTAAACAATTTTTAGGATATATACTTTTTTGTTGTTCTTTCCTTCCAAAATACTGATTTGAAAACCATTTTTGCAGTGTTTATGCAGGTTTGAAGTGAAACAGCTCCTGCTGAAAATCTCTACACTACAAAAACAATCAAATGGAACCAACCGCTAGGTGAACAGACTAACCTGGTCCATTTGGGACACCACCTCAGCTAGAAGCGAGTGCAAGGTGGAGAGCTCACGGCCCAGGTCAATATAGCCCTCGAAGCCTGCAGTATTTGAGATGGTCTCTGGGTTGGAGATCTCCAGCAGGAAGCGCTGCATGTTGGTCCACTCCTGCTCCAAAAACTGATTCATGAAGGACATGTACTCCTCCTTATTACCAAACCTGACAGAAAGCAGGAATAAAAATGATTCGCTGATGCATTTAATAACTCAATTAACCATGCTAATGACTGTATAATCATAATTATATCTATTAGCTTCATTTCATTCTTATGAATAGCATTTTAGCTCATAACAACATGACAAGCTATCAAACTGAGGCGTTTCTAAACTCATTCGTCAGCTCCGTCATGAAACATTAAAGCACTTTCTCCCTACTCAATCACACACACTCACACTGGAGTAAATGAAATCCTTACTTGGTGAAGTTTGCAAGGTTCTGTGTAACCTTGGCGATAAGAGTGAGCGTGCGCGCAGTGCGGTCGTCTGGGTACTCCTGCGTCAAGTTGAAGAGAGATGGCGACATGATGGCCGGACACAGAAAACGCAAAAACAGTGATGCGCTGATAAGACGCTCGCTGATATCCGGTCGACCTCGGTTACCACATTCATGTCTCCACGACGCAAACACCTCCTTTAGTTCCCGTGGAAACACACTGTTGAGGAGTGGAGAGTTGAACACTGAATTTAGATGAAAACCAAAAAATTAAAACTGACAAAACTGCAAACAGTTATTTTTACTAGTAGTAGAGCTGTAAAACGATTAGACGTGATTGAGTCAAGATAAAAGTTTATGTTTGCATTCTATATGTGTGGGTACTGTGTTTATTTATTATGTACTGTATATGCAAATACACACACATCTGTGACCCTGGAAAACATAAGTAGCACGGGTGTATTTGTAGCAATATTCAAAAATACATTGTATGGGTCATAGACTTTTCTTTTATGCCAAAAATCATTAGGTTAAGTAAAGATCATGTTCCATTAAGATATTTTGTAAATTTTCAACCATAAATATCAAAATCTAATTTTTTATTAGTAATATGCATTGCTAAAAACTTCATTTGGACGACGTTAAAGGTGATTTTGTCAATATTTAGATTTTTTTGCACCCTCAGATTCTAGATTTTCAAATAGTTGTATCTCAACCAAATATAGTCCTATCCTAACCATACATCAATGGAAAGCTTATTTATTCAGATGATGTAAAATCTCCATTTTGAAAAAGTGACTCTTACGACTGGTTTTGTGGTCCAGGGCCACATATATTTATATATTTAAAAAAATATTATTGTAAGTATTGTATGTATTTGTATGCAAACACTTGTATATAATTTATATTATAAATATAAATATTTTACATATAAATCTAACATATATTTTTTTTAAATATATACGTGTGAGTGTATTTATATACATAATAAATATACACATTGAAACTTTTATTTTTAATCGATTAATCGCAAATAATCGTTTTGCAGCTCTAGTAAGTAGTTTCACTATTTATTACTATTTATTCACTATTTATAACTATTTATTTATTTTATATATTTATTAATTATCTTTTTGCAAACTCCTGAGGGGAAAACCTTCTAATATCCATACATTTTACAACTATGCTGTATATGTTAAAATATAGAGCATTAGATCTGAGTGATTCAAAATTTCTAAAACTATTTAAGTGGTACTCTCATTATTTGTGTAATGCTATAGAACTGTAATATATAACACACTCATAAACAAATCACTCAATGACAATGAAAATGCTGTCAATTGATTTAAAAAAAGTAACTAATTATTTTATCTGAAATTAATCACGACAAAAGGACCCTTTCCAAGGAAGGAGATTGTCAACTTTGGGGCAAATAACCAAGATTAATGGTCAAAGAAATGCACATCATGAACATCACATGAGTTAAGTCATTAGAGTTTGGTTGGTGGACTCCCCGACCAGAGGACAGAGCTAAAATTCCTTCTACACCCTCTTGACCTCTTTGTTCCTCACAGAAACACATCCTTGTGGTCACAATATGGCATAAAACTGCCTTTCCATTTAGCTATGCACCTGGAATCATGCTAAAGAACTTATGAGCAACTCATCATTTCTATGTATAACTTCCTATCACATATGTAACTCACACATTTGTCTATTATGTTTTAATCACTCATTGTGTATGTCCTTTTTGATAACTATTGAATAGTTTAATGGTTTATATTGGTGTTTGGTATGGTTGAACCCGAAATTGCATTCTTGAAATGTTTCTATAATTCAATTCTTTGTAAAATGTATTTTAGTCTTGTTACCGAAATCATGTCCAAATTTAACTTTGCCAAGAGCGGGAAAGTTGGGACCCGTGGGACTGATAAGATAACATTGTGATTTGTGGTTGGGAGGAGAAACTAACAGTCCCCTGAGTTAGGACAGTGTTCTAATTGGTCAAGACACCATTTGGGATGTGTCCAAAAGCGAGTTTAAATACCCAGGACACCATCAAATCGCTCTCGTACTCTCTTACGATGACTCTCTTACAATCATGCTCTCTTACTCTCTCTTAATCTTTGTGCTTCGCGCCGCTGCGTTTCGACGCTGCCTGGCCTGAATGCCAGCCTGCTCCTCTAAAGGAAACATGAGGAGATCATTACACTTCCGTCTTTTACTTTAATTCTTTTATTTCTTTCCGTTGAGAGTTTCATGTTCTAGTTAAGTTTTGTGCAAGCCGCGACCGACCTAAACGTCTTCGCTGACCTCAACTTTAACAGCGCACAACTCGAATCCTCAAGCCAACGCCCAAGACTTCACGTCCAACGAACGACAACCGAACTCCCATCCAATCAGCAACTCCGGGAACCCCTTTTGGAACGACGCACGAAAGGAATCCCCTCGATACAAAGGCAACGCAAGTACAACCTCCAGATTCTCACTGAACTGGTGCATTTTGATATAAAGTTTAATAACCTCTTTGAGAGACTCAATACGAGGGTTAATTAAGTGATTGATGGTTGTTCAGGTCTAAGCAATTGCACATATTTCTATAAACTTGGGACTTCATATTTTCATTCCTTTAAACTCATTCTTTCCTCACTTTCTCTTTCTGCAACCTGTGTGAATGCGTGTGTTTATGTTAGATTAGTTTGTATGTGTTAGGTTTATCCAATAAAATCGTATTTTTATTAGAAAAGATAAGTATCTTGTGTTTTGTGCTTACAAGTTAATGTCTTAAACTGCAGATTTTGCTACTGTGCTAATATATAGTGTTTTCACTATATTCTGGATAGTAATATCCATTGCAGAGTTTCTGTTACACGGCTTGTGAATGAATCGCGGGTCGACTCTGAACAGCCGTAAAACAGCGATTCTGTTCAAATTCCCTATTGAATCATATTCGATTCCCTTTGAGCTAAATTATATGTAATTAATCCCTTACACTGACTATAGCCATTGAACATTACAGTATAATTGAGAGCTGTAAGTTTGATTCACTTCTAATTTAAGTGAACTTCAAACAATCTTCACATAAACCCATTATTTGCCTGTGCCCTTCAGCAAGTAGGAAATATACAGAAACTGAATAAAGTTATCAAACACTAAATACTGAATTAAATATAGCTATATCCTCAAAGCATCAAAAGTTATTGATTTCCTCTTTTGTTCTTGGATTTTTCTTTTGTTCTTTGATTAACAGACATCAAAGCAGCTGGGTTTTTATGTTATTTGGCTGCTATCACTTTAAGAGCTGCCGCCGCTGAATGTGACATGAATCTGACCCGCATACTGGTACTTTAACTCAAACTTTAATATGAAACGATACAGGCTACAGTCGCCACATTTGTGCTTGCAATTGAAGTGCACGTGCTACGAGCACAGTTTAACAGCTGACAGGACAGGTCAATTCGTTTTTACTGACATATGGCCTGACAACATCTCATCTGACTGCAGTTTGCCGCTGTTCTACTGAAGTTCCTCGGTCACCTGTATATTTCCTTGAAGTGAAGTTGGAGTGCCTGTCTGAAAAGTCCTGTTTGGTGTGGTTGTAAAGACGTTCTGCGACTAAATAAACACAATTGTTTGTTGATAAAAAGATACTGAAGCAGTAATTGTGAGTGGGGTAGCCAACTCCAGCCCTGCCTCTGCGCTAACAGCATTAAATATTTTTAATACCATTAAAATGGAAAAATTACTAGCTAATTTTGACAGCACTAATTATTATTATTATTATTATTATTATTATTAGTAGTAGTAGTAGTAGTAGTAGTAGTAGTAGTAGTAGTATTGCCTCCCCTGCTTCATTTTATCTTATAATCATATCAAATATTTGGCTTTTAGGAGAATATTTGGGAGAACCTGAGATAAGTTGAATAATCAAAAAAGAAGCAATAAAACGCTGCAATAAACTGCATTATTGGTTCACATCAACAGATGGCTGTGAAGGGCACAATGTGCTTACCGGTAAGACTCAATGATCTTGCAGAAAGCCAGCTCACAGCACATCCTAAGGTTGCTTTGATGTTCAGCTAGATCGCTAGATGAACATTTGGATGGATCCACCTCACAGTTCTCGTCAGACTCATACAGAGCCTTTATAAACTCACCTACAGTGAAAGAAAGAGAAAACACATTAAAGACACTGGTGTTTTTAAATTCATCCTGTGTACAGTCGTGGCCAAAAGTTTTGAGAATTACACAAATATTAGTTTTCACAAAGTTTGCTGCTAAACTGCTTTTAGATCTTTGTTTCAGTTGTTTCTGTGATGTACTGAAATACAGGTCCTTTAAAAAAAATTAGCATATTGTGATAAAGTTCATTATTTTCTGTAATGTACTGATAGACATTAGACTTTCATATATTTTAGATTCATCACACACATTTGAAAGTAGTTCTAGACTTTTTTTGTTTTAATATTGATGATTTTGGCATACAGCTCATGAAAACCCAAAATTCCTATCTCAAAAAATTAGCATATTTCATCCGACCAATAAAAGAAAAGTGTTTTTAATACAAAAAAAGTCAACCTTCAAATAATTATGTTCAGTTATGCACTCAATACTTGGTCGGGAATCCTTTTGCAGAAATTACTGCTTCAATGCAGCCTGTGGCACTGCTGAGGTGTTATGGAGGCCCAGGATGCTTCGATAGCGGCCTTAAGCTCATCCAGAGTGTTAGGTCTTGCGTCTCTCAACTTTCTCTTCACAATATCCCACAGATTCTCTATGGGGTTCAGGTCAGGAGAGTTGGCAGGCCAATTGAGCACAGTAATACCATGGTCAGTAAACCATGGTAACCAAAACCAGTTACCAGTGGTTTTGACACTGTGAGCAGGTGCCAGGTCGTGCTGAAAAATGAAATCTTCATCTCCATAAAGCTTTTCAGCAGATGGAAGCATGAAGTGCTCCAAAATCTCCTGATAGCTAGCTACATTGACCCTGCCCTTGATAAAACACAGTGGACCAACACCAGCAGCCGACATGGCACCCCAGACCATCACTGACTGTGGGTACTTGACACTGGACTTCAGGCATTTTGGCATTTTCCTCTCCCCAGTCTTCCTCCAGACTCTGGCACCTTGATTTCCGAATGACATGCAAAATTTGCTTTCATCCGAAAAAAGTACTTTGGACCACTGTGTTTTATCAAGGGCAGGGTCAATGCAGCTAGTTATCAGGAGATTTTGGAGCACTTCATGCTTCCATCTGCTGAAAAGCTTTATGGAGATGAATATTTCATTTTGCAGCACGACCTGGCACCTGCTCACAGTGCCAAAACCAATGGTAAATGGTTTACTGACCATGGTATTACTGTGCTCAATTGGCCTGCCAACTCTCCTGACCTGAACCCCATAGAGAATCTGTGGGATATTGTGAAGAGAAAGTTGAGAGACGCAAGACCCAACACTCTGGATGAGCTTAAGGCCGCTATCGAAGCATCCTGGGCCTCCATAACACCTCAGCAGTGCCACAGGCTGATTGCCTCCATGCCACGCCGCATTGAAGCAGTCATTTCTGCAAAAGGATTCCCGACCAAGTATTGAGTGCATAACTGAACATAATTATTTGAAGGTTGACTTTTTTTGTATTAAAAACACTTTTCTTTTATTGGTCGGATGAAATATGCTAATTTTTTGAGATAGGAATTTTGGGTTTTCATGAGCTGTATGCCAAAATCATCAATATTAAAACAATAAAAGGCTAGAACTACTTTCAAATGTGCGTAATGAATCTAAAATATATGAAAGT
>NC_133365.1:31270972-31352235 GCF_049309525.1 Garra rufa | reverse complement strand
ACTGATGGTAGCGCTCACCTTTTCTTCTCCAGACAAGCCTTTTTCCAGATGCCCCAAACAATCGGAAAGAGGCTTCATCGGAGAATATGACTTTGCCCCAGTCCTCAGCAGTCCATTCGCCATACTTTTTGCAGAAGATCAATTTGTCCCTGATGTTTTCTTTGGAGAGAAGTGGCTTCTTTGCTGACCTTCTTGACACCAGGCCATCTTCCAAAAGTCTTGGCCTCACTGTGTGTGCAGATGCGCTCACACCTGCCTGCTGCCATTCCTGAGTAAGCTCTGCACTGGTGGCACTCCGATCCCGCAGCTGAATCCTCTTTAGGAGACGATCCTGGCGCTTGCTGGACTTTCTTGGATGCCCTAAAGCCTTCTTAACAAGAATTGAACCTCTTTCCTTGAAGTTCTTGATGATCCTATAAATTGTTGATTTGGGTGCAATCTTAGTAGCCACAATATCCTTGCCTGTGAAGCCATTTTTATGCAACGCAATGATGGCCTCACGCGATTCTTTGCAGGTCACCATGGTTAACAATGGAAGAACAATGATTTCAAGCATCAACCTCCTTTTAACATGTCAAGTCTGCCATTCTAACCCAATCAGCCTGACATAATGATCTCCAGCCTTGTGCTCGTCAACATTCTCACCTGAGTTAACAAGACGATTACTGAAATGATCTCAGCAGGTCCTTTAATGACAGCAATGAAATGCAGTGGGAAGTTTTTTTCGGGATTAAGTTAATTTTCATGGCAAAGAAGGACTATGCAATTCATCTGATCACTCTTCATAACATTCTGGAGTATATGCAAATTGCTATTATAAAAAATTAAGCAGCAACTTTTCCAATTTCCAATATTTATGTAATTCTCAAAACTTTTGGCCATGACTGTAGTTGTTTCATCATAAATAGTATTTTTCAGGAAATCAATAAATAGTGCTGTCATCTATCGATTAATCTTAACGTTATTTTGTATTTCACACAAGAACGCTTGCATTCCTAAATGTCAGCAAAGCAACCTGCCGTACAAACCCCTGCCATTTTTCATTTAGAGAAACCGTTTCACAATTATTAACAAGAATGAAACTCAGCACCCCAGAGCTCATCCCCATTCGAATCCCTACCCACTATGAAGCAACTAGTGAAAGTTCTGAAGTTATCTGACTTAGAACTAATGAGATAACCTGTCCTGGGAATATACAACAAACTTTTTGTTGATCCCAAACAAACAGCACAGCCAGATCCCTCTCCACAGAGATTTAGAGCAGGTACTGGTCGATTTTCCCCCCTCTGTTCTGTTGCGCATGAAAGCCTCAGGGAAAAATCAAACTAGTGTAGCATAAAGCATGTGGACATCCAACTGATCCAGAATAGAAGTGGACTCCTCGTTCTTCATCTTCCTGTTAGAGACTAAAGATACACTCAGTGGCCACATTACTACGGGGCTTCAGATCAATATAAACAGTACTGTTCATTAGGAATGTTTTGAAAGAAGTCTCTTAATCCATTATACAACAGAAACAGGAATTCTTGGGACACAGCATAACAATGCAACAACAACAACAACACACAGACAGACACACACACACACACACACACACACACACACACACACACACACACACACACACACACACACACAGACACACACACACACACACACACACACACACACACACACACACACACACACACACACACACACACACACACACATATATACATATATACATATATATATATATATATATATATATATATATATATATATATATATATATATATATATATATAGCAATGGGAACACAGATAACTAAGTTAAGTATGATTGATTGAAATGGTTGATTGGTATAGTAGTTCCAGCAGGTGAACACAGTTGACAGTATTGTCACACACTATTATCTCACTAGATGCAGCTGTTCTGTTCAGTAAACCCCATATTATTTATAAAGGTCAGAGGAAAAGCCAGAAAACTCATTCAAGGCCACAAATACAAAACTAATCACTCAAATAACCAGTCTGGTAGGCCACAGCAGCAGAAGAGCATGCTTGATATCACTCTTGCTGCTGAAGAGCAGATAAAATGTTTCCTGCTCTGCCCAACATCAATATCTGCTGCAACACAAGAGTTCTTCAATGGTAAAAATAAAGCACATAACTGAATTACCATTATATGTAACATGACATGAACATTTTGTGCAAGCTGAGCTCATATAAATGGCTTTTTAGTAACTGTCGATGAGAGATTGAATGACAGAAATGTAATACCACAAATCCCTTGAGGATACTGGGTTATCATGTAACCTGTACATATGTTTTTATGCCTGATTTTTAACATATGTTTGTGTACATATGTGTGTGTGTTTGTGTTGTAGTTATCTGTCCAGTTTGCACTAATTTATTACTTATTTTGTTATGATCTGCCATAAAAAGTCCACAAACAAACTCAAATGTATATTACTGATTGCCATGAATTCTTACATATTTGGAAATTACATTAATCAAGAAAACATGAGACTGACAGTTTTCACAGCTGTTCTCATCAATTAAAAATCTGGCAAATATACACCAAAAAGGCCTAATATTTAATTTTGTGATTGGCTAAGCTATTGTTTTTAGGTGGTGTCTTGCAATCTGATCTGAAATGAGATTCATTTTTAAATCGAAACAATTGAACAATAAGACACTGAAGTACTTAAAGGGTTAGTTTACCCAAAAGCTAGATTAAAGTGATTTTAAATATGGATATTTCTCTTACAAAAACGCATAGAATCGCTACAGGAAGCCTTTATTCACCGCTCTGAGCAGTGTAAGGCAATTTTTATTATGGACTGATGTGCTTTATTGGACTTGTTTAGGACTGATGAAGAGAAACATCCCCCCTCTGCATTATAAAGTTCAAAGGAGCAAGAACAATTTTAATATAACTCTGATTGCATTCATCTGAAAGAAGAAAGTCATATACACCTAGGATAGTGAGTAAATAATGGGCTAATTTTCATTTTTGGGTGAACTAACCCTTCAAATATCTCTTGAGTAGATGTAGTAGTAAGTAGAGTAGATGAAATGACCAAAAGGTTTGTTTTTTGTGCGTATATGCTGTTTATGTAATCATGTGGTTTATGTAATCATTTGGTGCTGTCCCTCTCTTGCTATGATGTCTAAGGGACTTTAGGAGTGAACAATTTAATAATTTAGGAGCACTTCACAAGTCACATGTATCTAAGAAAAACAACTATACATTATTCAGCACCACCAAATGGCTTCTTAAAGCAAATCTTAAAGAGATACACTCACTTTAGTGTATGCACTCACATTCACACATGTGTTTGTTAGATCCCCTAAAGTTGGTATTTATATATGGTGTGAAATTTGCAGGATGTATTTTTGTTTTGCAGATAAACTGCTAGTCCAGACATCTACACATTTTATTCCTAAAATACAGCAGTATTAATAAACACAAGCCTTATCGGACACAAAGTAATCCAACAGCAAAGGTGGCCGATTATGTGTGTGCATTTTTCTTTGTGTGTTTTCATGGCTGGCTAAACTTATCTACAATGAATATGGGGAACTTAGCACAAAATAAACTTTGGAAGTGTCTGTGTGTTTAGTGTTTGTGCAGGACAGAAAGTTTGTGCTTATAAAAAGTCTGCAGACTGAACACCAGTTATATATTTATTTAATATAAATATTTTGGTGGTTCTGTCACTTGGTAACTTGGTCATAACAAACAGTAGAGACGCTTTCTGAAAATATATATATCTTTTTTCAAAGATCTTACCCAGTGCGTCTTGCAGATATTTCTGTCCAACCAGTTTGAGGTACTCCTCGATAGCTTTAGTGCCCAGCGTGTTCTCTCTGAAGATCAGGTGCTCATTCTCTCCACATCGATCCACCTCCAACATCATCAGATCTGTCAGGAAGTCCTATAATAAAAAAAACATGTTGATGTGTGAACACTATTAGTTTAAAAACAGAAAGAGAGCAGAGTAGATGGAGAGATTGCATGGAGGGTCTGTCATTGTAATCGAAGCAGTTGTGCTGCTGATGTCTGTCAGGACATAAAAGAAAAGAAAGAGACAAGGAAAGAGAGATGCTAGTGCTGAAGTGAGAGCTGCTCCGATCAAAGCTATCTGGCAGGGAGCCTATCAAAACCAGCAAATGGGAGTTAGACAGAAAAATCAGTCTACTCGCTGTAGACGTGCACGCACACACACAGTCCAGAGTTCAGCCCAGCGTCCCAAATAAGATTCAGAGTGAGTGTATGTCTCAGTCTCTATTTACAGCGGTGAGTCATGATTGGCTCCATGTAGACTGTGGCTGAAAGCCTTTTGTCTGTTAAAAAAAACTATCGTCATCATATAAGTCTCATTAAAGAACATACTGTAAGTCCTAATGATTCATGTAACAAGACCCTCTTCTCTTTTAAACTAAATGTATCCCTCGCTAATCTTTCTTTTAGCCACTCTCCTCAAATCTTATTTGACTCAGTGGAGACACTGTGTTCTTTAGGCCAACATAGGCAATTGGCTAAGGAAATAGACATATAATGACTACTTAAAATCCATGTCCTATGCCAAAAATAAATTAAAAATTTAATTCCGTGTCTGTGACTGCATGATTCAGCAAGGACATTTCAGTTAAAACGTTGTATAAAAAGTAGAACATTTAAATAAAGAAGGAAAAAAGGAAGTGAACCCTGTTAAAATACTCTTTCAAAAAGTGTTAAAGGTGCCATAGAATGCATTGATACAATATTTTAAATTGTTCTCGGATATCTACATAGAAGGCATATGTGACCCTGGACCACAAAACCAGTCATAAGGTTAAATTTTACAAAACTGAGATATATACATCATATGATAAGCTTTCTATTGATGTATAGTTTGTTAGGATAGGACAATATTTGGCTGAGATACATCTATTTGAAAATCTGGAATCTAAGGGTGCAAAAAAATCAAAATACTGAGAAAATCACCTTTAAAGTTCTCCAGATTAAGTTCTTAACAATGCATATTACTAATCAAAAATTACATTTTGATAGGTTTTCAGTAGGAATTTTACAAAAAATCTTAATGTAACATGATCTTTACTTAATTTCCTAATGATTTTTGACATAAAAGAAAAATCTATAATTTTGACCCATACAATGTATTTTTGGCTATTGCTACAAATATACCCCAGCGACTTAAGACTGGTTTTGTGGTCCAGGGTCACATATGGCTTAGGTAAGGGCCAAAATTCTCCAGTTTTACAGGTCCATTTACAACCCTAGGATTTGTCCCTAGAATGAAATATGAATAATAGAATGAATAATAATGATGAGCTCTGCTCTGATTGGCTGTTTCACAGAGCTCATTTCATTATCTCACACAGCAGGAAGGAAGCACATGGAGGAAACTATATATTTAATTACGGAGCTTGTGCCGTTATTAATATGCGGGGCATTGAAACTGCATTTTGAATGCACGATAACTTTTTTTTTTTGCGATGCTCTGTGAAACATTATACTACAGCGGCAGTACTTAGCACATTTAACGGGTTTAGATGCTGTCAGCGGTAATCAGGATTATATAAACGCCTTATTTGTTTTCCTTGCCTTTCTGAGTAAGTTACAGACACCAACCATTCCTGCACTTAACATCTCCTGCACAACCTGGAACATAACATTTATTTCTGTGATCTGCCATTTTCGCTATTTGTTTTTTCACAATAGCCTACTTGCAGAACTTCTGATGATTGGTCTATGCAAATGTTGGGGGCGTAACTATTAACGATACCGGGGCTATTGCGAAATAGTCTGTGTTATTTTGGAATTGGCCTCTTTTTCAGTGGTCTTTTGCAAACACCAGATTTATATAAGAAGGAGGAAACGATGGTGTTTGAGACTCATGGTATGTCATGTCCATGTACTGAACTGTTATTATTCACCTATGCCAAGGTAAGTACAGTTTTCCATTATATGGCACCTTTAAAAAGAGCACTTAAAATTTTACTTTTATTATTCTTCCTCTCAACATAGGGTTAATTTAATTATGTGGCTAAAATTGATGACAAGAACAGAGGCCTGCACTGGGATTAAAGACCAAGTCTGGCACATAAATAAAACCCTGCAACACCACCAAACACCTGTTGTCAAATTTTAACAATAAATCTGAAAGCACTTATTCTCATTATTTTTTTCTCTATAGATCCATATGCTTGGATAAATTCATCCATTACCACAACTCACATTCCGAACTTTGACTCCAAATGAGGCACTGCGAGCCTTAATGCTCAGATCCAATTTTTTTGTATAGCTATTCACATTGTTGTTCTAAATGTGGCTAATATCAGATTTCCAATGTGAACAAATCATGGTTCTGAACTGACCCACATGTGCAAAAAACAATACAAACAGGGTTGCCACGTTTTCACAACAAACTTTGCCCAATTGCTTCTCAAAACTAGTCCAGAATTATCTCAATTGCGTTTGCAAGGGTAAATATCGCCTAAGCGTAGTTGCTTCAACCCACAGAGTTGAAAAACAGCCCATGGCAACAGTGAAAAAGTATCCTAATTTCACGGGAAAACTGTGGACTTGGCAACACTTGCACAGGGCACTGTTATATGGAAGTAAACACAGAGGACATAAAGTAAGTGATCATGCGTTTATTTATAGTGTAATCTGCTGCAGAAGGTACTATGAAAAAAAAGACAAGGATGTGACAAGACTTTTGAAACTTCATGATAAGAGCTCTCATGTTTTACTTGTATATATTGTTGTCACTCTAACTGTGACACATCACTGTCCTTCCACTGACTACCTTTTGCAACTGTCTTGATAATTCTGGGTCGCATTGCCAAACATCTGACCTGTATCAGATTTTGGTTATGTTCACACTGTGAGCTATAGTGCTTAATTCAGATTTTTTTCTCAGATCAGATTTGTTTGTATAGCTGTTCACATTGTAGTTTTAAATGTGGCCAATAACAAATTTACAGTGTGAACAGATCGTGGTTCTAAACTGGCACTCATGCGCAAAAGAACAATTACAAAAAGGGTTTCCAGGTTTTCACAACAAAATCCACCCAACTGCTTCTCAAAACTATTTTTGGGTATTTAAAATCTTTAAAGTGTCTCCCGTCAGTGCAGAATTATAACGAATGTTGATCTAGAGTGACGTAAAAGTCACATGAATTCCGACATGACTGTGGTCGCATTGCAAAACATCTGACCTGTATCTATTTGCTACCACATATGGAAGTAGCACAAATTGGAAATGAAAAGATCAGATTCCATGCGGTTTGTGCTGTTCACACTGTCATTAGAAAAACAGATCTGAGTCACATATGAGTAAAAAAAAAATGATTTGGGCCACATTTGTCTGCAGTGAGAACGTAGCTGAAGTGGCACAAAGCACAACTGAAAAGATCGGATTCCATGCGGTTTGTGCTGTTCACACTGTCATTAGAAAAACAGATCTGAGTCACATATGAGTAAAAAAAATGATTTGGCCCACATTTGTCTGCAGTGAGAACGTAGCTGAAGTGGCACAAAGCACAACTGAAAAGATCAGATTCCATGTGGTTTGTGCTGTTGACACTGTCATGAGAAAAACTGGACCACATTTGGACCACATTAGCCTAAGTTACATGAAAAGTAAAGACATTTATAATTAGATTTTACAGAAGATTTATATATATATATATATATATATATATATATATATTTTTAAATGCGTTTAAACTTGTAAAATTGTGAAGAGTCCTGAAAAAAATTTATCAGTTTCCACAAAAATAATAATCAGAATAACTATTTTCAACAGTAATTGGAAGAATATCAGCATATTAGAATGATATCTGAATGATATAGTCTGGAATAATGGCTGATCACTTGACTTTTTTTTTTTGGTTTTCAAGTCTTGAACTCAGATCAAGTAGCAGACCTTCCATTCATGGTAAATGTAGATAATTATTTGGCCACCAATGTTTAGAATTTCAGCACTGGGTATTATTTTAGAAATCACTGGAAAGAGACAGAATGTTTCAGCTTAGAGGAATCCAAAAAACGTGTTGACTCTAGATAAAAGGGTATTATGTAAGTCAAAACAAAAGCATTTGTTTGGGATACAGGAGAAAAGAAGTGTGGGTAGTGTGGATGTACTGTGACCTCAGAGCTTAAAAATCCTTCACAAGTGCTGATGCGGTGAACAATCACCATGGTAACTGGACTGGAATATTTCCAGCTTTTCCATGATTGTAGTAACCCTTATTTAAAGGAGTGCCTCTATCATACTTGGCATGGATTCCAACCTATGACTGTCGACATCTTTAAACTTTTACCTTATATTACAATCATAAGTTTATCTATAATTTTTTTTTTCACCCAGAACTCATGCAGCAGCATGTTATACTCCTCGCATTGAGACAAACAAATGAGGTGGCATTATTTGGTCATTTGAGGGCTAAATGATCTCACTGTCAAAAAAAAGAAAAGAAAAAAAAGAAAGCTATTTCATGCAGGGTAATATTAATGTCTGGCAAATTTTCACCAAAGGCAGGTGTTGCCAGAAAGTTAATTTTGGATGCTGCATTGCATAGAAACAAATCTCAGCATTCAAGCATTTCACATTTTAAGAATTACATGTATAATAATTGTCAAGTTAGAAAATGTATGATCAGAAAAAAAAAAAAAAAAAAAACATTAGAAGCCATTACGATATGAGACTAGTCTCACAAAGGGAGATCTCATAAGCCTTGAGATCTTTTGCTTACACACACACACAGTAGTGGGCACTATTAAGAAAAGGCCAAGAAAATTGTCCATTACTGTCAGAGTTAATCAGCTAGACTATAGCTCATCCTTAATCAGAACGAGACGGGAGAGAAACACAGGAAACGAGAGAGACGAGAGCGAGCGAGAGGACATTAAGCACAGTAAGACATAAATATAAATCTAAAATGGAAAGGAAAGCAGAAAAATAAAAATAAAACAGGCATGTAAAAATAGGTGGTGCGCAGGAAAGCAAAGCCATTGCACAGGGGAATGGAGAAAAACACAAAGCTACGTACTGTAGCACACAGGAAAAAAATGATAAAGAGAGAACGGAAGGATTAAAAAGAAGAGATAAAATCCCTCAGGTCTCACTGCATTCCCTGGAAGCAAAAACTCATAAAGGAGGAACCATCTGACCGAGACAGCAGTTTGTGTTCTGTGCTGAGGGAGAGAGAGAGAGAGGTTTTGCCTACATTGTCTGGACCAAATGTCCCCACAAGGATAGTAAAACCTGAAATCACCTACACTGTGGGAAGCAGCCAATGGCCTCCAGTTGGAAACAGCTTAATAAACATATTAAATAATGTCTTAATGAAAATGTAAAACTGCAGAAAGCTTTGTGTGAGGACTAATTTCAGGGTTAGAAAATATCAGAAGCTCTGAATAAAGCATGAGATAAATACGTACAAAAATTATGTACTTAGATTAAAAAATAAGTACAATGTACTTAATTTTGTCATATTGCATTGCAAAACACCTTTGCTTCTATTAAGGTGGGATATGGGTAAATTTAGGGACAGGTTTGGTGGTGTGGGTAGGTTAGGGTCTAAGGGATTACAGAAATTAATTACAAATCTAATTACATATAGGTTTTTAAAAATACATAAGTACAATGTAAAAACATGTACATACACAATAAGTACATTGTACCTAATGATTAATTTAAATGTGCATACACAGTAGTTAAAGGATAACTGTTGCCAAAATGCAACCTGGGCTGTTTTTTTTTTTACTGTAAACGAGACAAACTTATATCTAAAAGCATAATTACGACAAACAATCCGTTTTTGAGATTGACCGTGATTTAGTTTCGTGGTCAGTGGCCGGTGAATGGGAGTACTAGGGGCATACATTTGAGCGCATCAAAAACGATATTTTTACAACACTAAGAAGGCTCAACACACCATGACACTTTGCTCGAAGTATCGTCTGGGTCTCTACACATGAACTCCAGCATTGAGAACATTGTTCGTGTACACACAGTTTACTAAAAAGAAAGGTTTTGAACAACTCACTTTCACTGTTTGAGTTTCCGCTCGTGGCCGTCTTGCCAGTCAAGAGGTGTCGATCTCCGAGTGCGAGGATGGATAGCTCCTAAGGCATATTTCCATATAAAGGCACGGCTAATACGTTGTTTTGTCGCAAGTGAAAAACAATATTAAACTTCTAGTTGTAAAAAAGAGCCTCATATAAGCCTAATATTTCATCCTATGGAGTCCATTCATTCGCATTCGGAGATCGACACCTCTTGACTGGCAAGACGGCCGTGAGCGGAAACCCAAACAGTGTAAGTGAGTTGTTCAAAAACTTTCTTTTTAGTAAACTGTGTGTACACAAACAATGTTCTCAATGCTGGAGTTCATGTGTAGAGACCCAGGCGATACTTCGAGCAAAGTGTCATGGTGTGTCGAGCCTTCTTAGTGTTGTAAAAATATCGATTTTGATGCGCTCAAATGTATGCCACTAGTACTCCCATTCACCGGCCATTGACCACAAAACTAAATCACGGTCAATCTCAAAAACGGCTCGTTTGTCGTAATTATGCTTTTAGATATAAGTTTGTCTCGTTTACAGTAAAAAAAACAGCCCAGGTTGCATTTTGGTAACAGTTATCTTCTAAGGCCACCTAATTTAAAGTGGGACCACAAATCCACCTACTCCTTATTTTTTAATCCCCAATAAACCAAACCAGTCTCATTAGGCATGCGGTTTTGATTCTCAAAGCAGTGTGATGTCACATTGTTTAGGCCCCACCCACCCGCTGACTGACAGTTAGGGCTGTGCAATTAATCGAGCTGATTTTTTGAGCTGAAACTTCACAGACATATTTTGGAGACACACTGCGTCTTCTAAAAAGGAGCATAATAGGTACCCTTTAAGCATTAACTACTGAACTGTTATCTTGATATCTCCACCCCAAAATAGGAGTGAATAAATTCTCCCTAAAACCAAACGTGTGAAGACAAAAAAAAAAAAAATCAGGCCCTTTTAAAGCCCATTCTTTATGCCTAACATCTGTTAATGTGTATGTGTGCAGCTGAATGAGACTTATCAAAGGCCCTTAAATAAAACTTAAGGTCACTAAGACTACAACACACATACACACACTAACTAATCTATAGACACAGCATGACTCATTCAGTTGTATAAAGATATTCTTAGGGAGTGAGCAACAATACAGACAAGAGGGAGAGAGAGAGAGAGAGAGAGAAATAGAGATTGTTGCAAAAGAGCTACAGAATTCCTACATCTTTTGACCATATAGACTGCCGCTAAAAAGTTTGAGATTTGAGATTTTCTGCTCATCAAGGCTGTTTACTTGATAAAAAAGTAATTATAATTAATATTATAAAAGTATAATATTGTGAAATATTACTTCATACTTTAAATATTAATTTATTCCTGTGATGAAAGGTTATTGTTCTGCATTTCTACTCCAGTCTTCAGTGTCACATAATCCTTCAGAAATGATTCTAATATGCTGATTTATTATCAATGATGGAAACAGTTGTGTTGTGTATTATTTCATTTATTTTTATCTTTTGGAACCTGTGACACTTTATTAGGATTTTGATTAATAAAACATTAAAAAGAACAGAATTTATTTAAAATATAAATCTTTTCTAACAAAACACACTGCCGTTCAAAGTTTGGGGTAATTTTTTTCTTTCTTTCTTTGAAATAAATAAATACTTGTATTCACCAAGGATGTGTTCAATTGATAAAAAGGGATAGTAAAGACTTATTGTGGTTAGAAAATATTGCTTTAAATAAATTCTGTTCTTTTTAACTTTTTAATCATTAAAGAATAATACGGAAAAAAAAATGAATAAATAAATATTGATACATTGACAATACTGTAAATGAGCATATTATAATGATTTCAGAAGGATTACGTGACACTGAAGACTGGAGCAATGTTGATGAAAATTCAGCTCTGCATCTCAGAAAAAAAAACATATATTTTTATATAGTATAGTATATTAAATAGAAAACTGTTAACTGTTATTTCATAATGTTACTCTTTTCTTTATTTTTGACCCCAAAAAATGGATCTTTGAGCATAAGAGACTTCTTTAAAAAATGTTGAAAATCTTACTGATCCCAAACATTTGAATGGCAGATATTTTTTGTATGTTAATCTCTTAACATACAAGTTCGGAACAACATGTGGGTGACTAAATAATGAAAGAATTTTCATTTTTGGGTGAACTATACCTTAATTTTTTATTATTATTATTTTTTTAATCTGAACAAAACCTTGTTCACTACATGAATTTCTAGAGATGTAATGATACTGGAATTCTGACTGACACAAATAAGATAATAATTACAGTAATTGAATAATTATTTATTAGTTCAATTAAATAATCACTGTAGTTTAATAGCTGGTGAACAGATACAGATATACTATCCTATACTATACTTCACAAGATTATAGGGTTAAATCTATCGATCTGTTAGACGATGGAACAAATGAACAATTAGCTTAATTTAATTGCAAATGTGAAATGTCCAAAGTGAGCTTACAAAGTGCATGGCCACCATTTAATCACACGTGCCATGTGAGTCATATATATGTAGCCTAACAGTTTTCTCTCCCACATGAAAAATGGGCACTAAACTCTGTCAGACACACAATAATTCAACATGACTTACTGAAAAAACAAAAGGGAGCGATCATTAAATGTCGAAGATGAATACCTTTCCTCCAATTTCATCATTACTTGTGTGTCATTCTCAGCACATTTCTCTTTTGATCTAAAGCCAAGCTGTAAGCCGAAACGCTAGTTGTTATCTCGCTCTCTCTCCATCTAAAAAAGAATAGAGGTCAGGGAAGGTCAGATGCTATTTAGCAGACAGACGGCAGGAGGGTCAAGCGTTAGAGCGAATGCTGTAACGTATGTGTGAGAGAAAGAAAGTCAAATATCTCACGAGCGCTGAATTAAGCTCTCAATCTATAACCTTGAGTTTTCTCTATTGCATGTGTGCAAATATGTGCGCATGATTCTGTTTGCCGCAGCTGTGTGTGTTTGCGACCCTCGGTGAAATGTAGAAATGCTCTGCTAATGAAATGCAAGGCTGCGGGGCAGCTTTATCCAGCGTGCTTTCTGAGATAAGACTGATTGTTGTGCTGTATGACTAAAGTGGGTCAAACAGACAGTGCTTCAAGGATCATACAACAATATGTCTTCAATATTTACCTTCTTATGCTTGCTAAACAGTGCATCTCATCAACACACCCCACTAAAAAAAAAACGATAAAAGGCTTTTATCACAATTTACTGATTTAAATTTAATGAAAAGAGCAATTTTACTCTGTATTCAGTATTAAGTGTTTGTTTTGTACAGCATATAGTTTTTTAGGGCTTCATTGGGTTTATAAGCACTTTGTGCGAGGATCAATTCAGATGTCATCCAATAGTTGTAATCATATGATTATGTAATAACTGCTACAGGCCAATGTTTTGTATTGTGAAATCAATATCTCCATACTGGCTTTCAAAAATCAAATCAAATGTGTTGCAATCAGGCACGGAAATAACATTACATTTACATCATATCACGAAGCAGATTAATACCTTGTCTAACCTCAAACTCTTGGGATGCATGAAAAAGTGTTAAAGTGTGTGTGCATGGAGAGCCCGCTGAAGTGGATGTCACATCTACAGCGAAGCACGACTTCTGTAATAGCTGTCAGGGCAATGTGCTGCTTCAGACCAGAAATGACATCCTTTCAGAGCCAGCCTGCCTTAAAGTGCAGCCAAGCGAGATAGAGAGGGAGAATGGCAGAGCATGAGTCTAAGACAAGATAAGGAGATAGAGAGGTGATGGAGAGAGGGAGAGGGAGGCAGGATGGGGAGAAAACAAGAAAAAAGAAAAGGGTGACGGATGAGGAGAGGAAAGATAAGGTGCTGAAGGAAAATGCAGATAATGACTCGTCTCGTGTCTCTAAGTTAATGATGGAAGATGATGGTTGAGCTGTTGCTTTGCCCACAATTCAGTGGGTACGTCAGTGTGTTATGGAGAATGTACAGTCGTGGCCAAAAGTTTTGAGAATTACATACATATTGGAAATTGGAAAAGTTGCTGCTTAAGTTTTTATAATAGCAATTTGCATATACTCCAGAATGTTATGAAGAGTGATCAGATGAATTGCATAGTCCTTCTTTGCCATGAAAATTAACTTAATCACGAAAAAAAAACTTTCCACTGCATTGTTAAGAAGGCTTCAGGGCGTCCAAGAAAGTCCAGCAAGTGCCAGGATCGTCTCCTAAAGAGGATTCAGCTGCGGGATCGGAGTGCCACCAGTGCAGAGCTTGCTCAGGAATGGCAGCAGGCAGGTGTGAGCGCAACTTTTGGAAGATGGCCTGGTGTCAAGAAGGGCAGCAAAGAAGCCACTTCTCTCCAAAAAAAAACCATCAGGGACAGATTGATCTTCTGCAAAAAGTATGGCGAATGGACTGCTGAGGACTGGGGCAAAGTCATATTCTCCGATGAAGCCTCTTTCCGATTGTTTGGGGCATCTGGAAAAAGGCTTGTCCGGAGAAGAAAAGGTGAGCGCTACCATCAGTCCTGTGTCATGCCAACAGTAAAGCATCCTGAGACCATTCATGTGTGGGGTTGCTTCTCATCCAAGGGAGTGGGCTCACTCACAATTTTGGCCAAAAACACAGCCATGAATAAAGAATGGTACCAAAACACCCTCCAACAGCAACTTCTTCCAACAATCCAACAACAGTTTGGTGAAGAACAATGCATTTTCCAGCACGATGGAGCACCGTGCCATAAGGCAAAAGTAATAACTAAGTGGCTCGGGGACCAAAACGTTGAAATTTTGGGTCCATGGCCTGGAAACTCCCCAGATCTTAATCCCATTGAGAACTTGTAGTCAATCCTCAAGAGGCGGGTGGACAAACAAAAACCCACTAATTCTGACAAACTCCAAGAAGTGATTATGAAAGAATGGGTTGCTGTCAGTCAGGATTTGGCCCAGAAGTTGATTGAGAGCATGCCCAGTCGAATTGCAGAGGTCCTGAAAAAGAAGGCCCAACACTGCAAATACTGACTCTTTGCATAAATGTCATGTAATTGTCGTAATAAAAAAATAAAAATAAAAGTGCTCGTAATTATATTTCAGTACATCACAGAAACAACTGAAACAAAGATCTAAAAGCAGTTTAGCAGCAAACTTTGTGAAAACTAATATTTGTGTCATTCTCAAAACTTTTGGCCACGACTGTCGTTCAATACGCATAGGAAAATATTACTGTACAAAAGTTTGAGGTCAGGAAGATTTTTTTCCTAAGAAATTAATACTTTTATTCAGCATGGATGCATTCAATTGATTTATAGCTACAGTAAGGTCATTTGTTACAAAAAAGTCCACTTCAAAATGCTGTTCTTAAAAAATATTTCTTTGTAATTATTTTTAAAGAGGTTTCTTATGCTCACCAAGGCTACATTTATTTGATCGAAATACAGAAAAAACTGTAATATTATGAAATATTATTGCAATTTCAAATAATGGGATTCTATTTTAATATACTTTAAAATATTATTTATTTCTGTGATGAAAAGCTGATTTTTTTCATACACTACTGCAGTTTTCAGTGTCACATGATCCTTCAGAAATCATTAATATACTGATTTATTATCAGTGTTGGAAACAGTTGTGCTGCTTATTTTAATTTTTTATTTTTTTGGAAACCTGTGAAACTTTTTTCAGGATACTTTTATAAATAAAACATTAAAAAAACAACAGCATTTATTCCAAAAATAAATATATTTTGTAACAATATACAGTACTGTTCATTTTTTTTTCTTTCTTTTTGAAATAAATTAATACTTTTATTGTTAAACTGATAAAAAGTGATAGTAAAGACTTACATGGTTAGAAAAGATTTCTGTTTCTAAACGCTGTTCTTTTTAACCTTTTATTCATTTAAGAATCCTGAAAAAAGTATCACCGGTTCCTTTTTTTTGTGTGTGTATATATATATATATATAGAATGATTTCTGAAAGATTGTGTGACACCGAAGACAGAAATAATTTATTTTTTGTATAAATTTATAAAATATTTATATACAAAATTTTTATTAAATAAAATTTAGTAAATATTAAATTGTAACATTCCACAACATTACAGTTTTTTCCTGCATTTTTGATCAAATAAATGCAACTTTGATGAGAAGAGATTCCTTTAAAAAACATAAAAAATTGTATCTTACATATATATATCTATATCTTGAATCTTACATTTATATCTTTCTTAATAAAATACATTCTAAAATATATTAAAATAGAAAACAATTATTTTAAATTGCAATAATACCTCACAATATTACAATTTTAAATAAATACAGCCTTTTCAAACATAAACTTAAAATCTTACAGACACCAAACTATTGAAAAGAAAGAAATATACTTATATTTGTATATTTACAAACATTGGTATACTTATGCATAATGTTTACTTAAGTATACAAATTATTCTAATAAAAAAAGAAGAAAAAAAAAACCTTTCTGACATTTGAATGTGGCAAGAATGGAAATTAAAAAAAAATATTTAAACCGCATTGCTAAACAAATTGTCCGAATTTCAGAACTGTAAACATTTCCCAGGTCATGACTATGGGAATCCTTTCCAAGTAAGCGAGATTGAGAATTCTTCTCAACTGACAGTGCATCTCATCTTCCTCCAAAGCTTATTTAGTGGTGGAGAAAATGGGAATGTATGATAAAAATCACACCCACATGAAACTCAAGCAAGTGATAAATGGGTGTTATTGTGTCCTCTTGGGCTTGTGGTCTCTATGGGATATCTTTTCTCCATATTTTACATCACAAGCACACTGGTCTCAGGTTCAGTCAAGGGAACACAGCCTCCATATCTACTGATAAAAAAGTCTAATGTGCCCAGTGCAACATTACCTCAACAGGCCAAGTGCATTAACAGAGTGAGAGACATTCAGTTGTCAAGATTCCGTCAGATTATCCTTCCCAGTGAATCCGTCACTGCAGGCTCTGTTTGGTCGCTCAACTAACCGTGGCCAGACTTTTCAAAGAAACATAAACAGACAAGCTCTGTTATTCACACAGACGAGTCTGCTTCATCTTCATTTGAACCTAATTTAGCCCAATTTAATTTTGTTCTTTCAAGTTATACATCTGTCAGAAACAGACAAGCCAGCTGAAGTAGAACAAAGAACTCTGAAAATGCATCTTTACATCTGCTTTAAGTGCTCATGAAATGACTATAATTGAGTGTTTTAATCACACTGAGAATATACACTTAAAGGAACACTCCACTTTTTTTGGAAAAGGCTCATTTTCCAACTCCCCCCGAGTTAATAAGTTGAGTTTTACTGTTTTGAAATCCATTCAGCCGTTCTCCTGTTCTGGCGATATCACTTTTAGCATAGCTTAGCATAGATCATTGAATCCTATTAGACCAATAGCATCGCGTTCAAAAATAACCAATGAGTTTCAGTATTTGTCCCATTTAAAACTTGACTCTTCTGCAGTTATATCGTGTGCTAAAACCAGCGGAAAATGTAAAGATGTGATTTTCTAGGCCGATACGATTAGGAACTACACTCCCATTCTGGCGTAATAGTCAAGGAAGTTTGCTGCTGTAATATGGACCCAGCAGGCGCAGTAATATCACGCAGCGCCTGAAATTAGTTCCCAGCTAGGAACGCTCCCTGTACATGCAGTTGGTCACGTTGTGCTGCGTGATTTTACTGCTCCTGCTTCGGCCATATTACAGCAGCAAACTTCCTTGACTATTACACCGGAATGGGAGTGTAGTTCCTAATCTTATCAGCCTAGAAAATGGCATCTTTACATTTTCCGCTGGTCTTAATACACAATATAACTGCAGAAGAGTCAAGTTTTAAATAGGACAAATACCGAAACTCGTTGGTCATTTTTGAACGCGATGCTATTGGTCTAATAGGATTCAATGATCTATGCTAAGCTATGCTAAAAGTGATATCGCCAGAACAGGAGAACGGCTGAATGGATTTCAAAACGGTAAAAATCAACTTATTAACTCGGGGGGGAGTTGGAGAATGAGCCTATTTCCAAAAAAAAGTGGAGTGTTCCTTTAAGGCAGAGAGACACAATGTTAGGAAAGTGAAGCGCTAAATTAAGTCTTCACCCCTTGCATGAAAGAACAAGGGTTAGGCAATATAATATATATACTGTAGCTACAGTATCTTGATAGTTTTAAGCATTTTGGAGATATTCAATCTACTAATACTATTTATACAACAGCATTTTACTGAAAATCTTTTGCGCACCAATGCTGCATTTACTTAACAGTACCAATGGTTTTAATATATTTTAAAATGCAATTAAACATTGATAAATAACACATTCATATCACAAAAGCAAGCAGGCTGGATTTTACATCTGTCCTCAAAACAAATGACCTTGGACAGCCTGGATGATTCCATCGGTGTTACAGTTTTTACGGCCCATATCCCTCAGGGCTTCTTTGAGAAGCAGAGTAATTAAGGAGCAGTAATTAACAGCATCAGTCTAACAGGCCTGATCCCCCCCTGCAGGACCCTGGGGACAGTGGACGATGGCCTGATAGGATATGAGTGACACAACTGAGCGGTTATGATGACCCCTTTGTGAACACTAGTTGGTTTAGTAATAGCAGACCCCCACTCCCGTTCCCTCTTTATCCAGCAGTTACAGAGGTGAAGTACAGCTGACCAATAAAAGACACTAATAACTTTTAATAATGCCATGGAAAGAGCGGCCAATCTCAGACTCAGCACTCACAGGATAATGATGCAGATCCGTCAGTGGTTTGTGGACCAGTGACCAGCTCTAATGACACTGTGGTGGTTCACAATCTATACTGCAGATCAGTCGACATGAAAATATTAGCATAAAGGCATAATGGCATCACTGATATGAACCGTTACAAAGTGACCATTTAATTCCTGTGTCATTTCAGAACAAATGTCTAGTCATTTGTGATTATAGGATAAATCCTTTTGATTTAGAAGAATTCATTCATGAACCAGTTTGACGAATTCATTGAAAATGAGCAATTTGCTCACAAGTGGTACATTGTTGCATCAGTGCGAAGCAAGTTTTATACTTAACATGAGCAACAGATCATCTTGCAGATATATCTTTAACTAAATATTTACAGCAGAGTGTGAAAAATAGGCAAAATGATAATTCACTAAAATAAAATTATTATTATTTTTTTTTCCAGAATACTTTCCCCTGATGCTTTTTTGGGTGACTGAAGACTAGACTGGTCATTATCAGGGATCTCAAAAGGCTCTTACCATGAAGAATAACATTGTCTCATATCTTTAGAGATAAGAGTTAAATGCATGTAAACATACTGCATCTTTCAGAACTTCTTCCAAAAATAGAGCCCATTTATTAAAATGGTAACTTTCTAAATAGTTTGGTCTAAAATCCTTAATCTCTGACTTAATTTTGAATTTTTAGTTTGAATTTTAAACAGAAACTTTTTAGACTGTTTTAATGGTTAAATAAAAAAAATAAAAAATAAAAAAGCATGTCTAATTAATTTAAATCATGAAATGTACACAATTTAATTGCAATCTATTAAAATAGTAATAATAATAATAATAATAATAATAAGGCCCTATGAAATTAATTAGATTTTTTACTCAAATTCAGTTTAATTTTTTACCATATTCTTTGTTATTTTTTGGATTGAATTTCAATGGTTTTATTACATTTCAATAATCTTAAGCATCTATAAATAACTGATTTTATTAAAAATATATATTACAATGAATATTATTATTACTATTATTTTTTATTTTCAGAAGCAAACTAATTTCTGGTCAATATTCCTTAAAAGATAATGTTTCAATAATAATTTTATTTTTAGTAGTAGTACTATCATTACATTATCACTATCATTACATTTCTGTCAAGTTAAACTGAACTTTTATTATTACGAGCCACTGTGAAGGCCTTTACATGGAAGCCAGTTTCCAGCACTGAATAAAAAAATAAAAAAGGTTATCGCAACTTATCTTACAATTCAGACTTTTTTTCTCAGAATTGTGAGATATAACCTCGAAATTTCTGAGAAAAAAGTCCGAATTGTGAGCTAAAAAGTCGCAATTGCAAATTATAAAGTTAGAATTGCGAGATATAAAGTCACACATCGCAATTACCCTATTCATTTTTTTATTCAGTGGCGGAAACAGGCTACCACACCTTTAAGTTTCTGTTAGTATATGATATGACGATATTCTTTCTTGCACGCTTCAGTATGTGTGTAGTAAATAAAAAAATAAAAAAACAGATACGGAAAACATGCAGGATTCATATTCAAGTAGTATTTTTGCATCTTAATAGTCATAGACACTCATTTTGATTTAAGTATACTGACCTAGTTGATTTATTTATCCAAAATTTGGCAAATTCTGTGACATTCTGTGTTTCACTGCTGATTTTATGACTGGATTCCACGATTCTGTCTGTGCTTTCTACATTACGGAAATCATAGGGCCCTAAACTTACACATCAGCAATGTGGGTGTTCAGAAACTTGGCTCAGTCAGTCATGGTGAGGCAATAAGGAGAGAACAGGATTTATAAAGATATACACACTGTTATTCATAAACACCGGAAAAACTAATGGGAATTAAAAGCGTAGAAAGTTCACCGAACCATGTACTGTTCCTAGCTCTGAGTAGTGCTAATCTACAAACATTATAAAGGGATTGGTGTAAATCCTAGTGGACTTTGACATTCCAATGAACCCTCGAATTCCATGTAAGCCACGAATGCATGACATCAATCTGAAGTATTTCATTCTGTAATTCAACAAAAATCATTTGGCTCTAAATGGTGCAAGCTTTTATTCTCAAGTGATGTTGTTTCTGGAAGCAAAAGGATTAATAAAGGATACTCTTTGTGACTCTAAACTCTCTACAAGAGGTTCACCAACAGATTTGATGTTTTTAAGATGACCGTACTGCTGAAATGACGGCAATAAAAACCTCTGACCTCTGCTGAAGCTGAAAACCTTCTATACGTAACAATTAACTTCAGATTTGCACTGACACCCCGAATGAACAAATGAAGAGAACACCTCCCCTATATAGTAAAAAACCTGTTTCACGCTTCATTTCACTGATTCTCCATGGCTGGAGGTAATGGCACCAGAATAACTTCTTGAGGAGTGACTGCAAGATGTTGGAATAAAAATAGTAGACTGTTAGGCAGACAAAAAAAAGAAAAAGAAAAATTACCCTTATGCCCAGACCCTGATTAAAAACATAGTGGTGGATTCACTGTCTGAAAATCTTTGTTTCATGCTTAGTTTGTCTAATTGGACTCCACACAAAGGTTATAATAATGAGAATATTCAGCTCAACTACATATCTAAAAAAAACCAGCAAAATAGTGTTTCGTCCGTCCTGCTCGACCTCAAACAGTGAACAGTGACATTAATGCAGTCCAAACATGCTCCTCACTAAATGCCTACATATACTAGAGGCTTATCCGCCTCCATCTAAGGTCATTTTGCCTTTGTGTTTATATCATCCTGTGAGTCACTGCAAACATACCATCTACAACAACCCTGGATCTGCCAATCAGGACCAGACGGACTTAAAAGCAGCCAATACAGATAAGAGCTGCCGTATTAACACCTCCCCTTATGGTATAATGGGAAGATTTGCTATTTTGCTCTTAGGATCCTGTGGTAGGCTGTGAGAACCAGGGAGAGATAATCCCTCCGAAATACCTCTCAGCATGAGAAATCCGACACACATAAATACAAAGATTCACAGATGTAGCCAATACAAGCCACACACAATCTCTTTAATGTAGTATCCCTTTGTTAACCTAAACAGCAAGGAATAACAGCGGGATACTACAGCACAGATAACAAACTGGAATTGGATTGCTTTTGATTCACCGTGACCTCTGAAGTTCAATAAGAGCATCAATAAAAAACAAAAGGCACAGGGAACACACACAGCAGTCAGAAAAAAAGGCAAAAATTGATTTTTCAGTAGTTGCAAAAAGTAAACATACAGTCACATAAATTATTTAAATATTAATTCATAAATTATAAACAAAGGCGTTTGAATAACGAATCTAAATAATTCATTAACAAAAGTTTATGTATGTATAATGTTTTATATCTATAATTTATACGCTAAGTTTTTAATATAATATAGTTTTTAATAAGTTTTTAATATAATTTTCTTCACTGGTTTTACTGAATGACAAAATAATGTCAAGCTTCTGTAAAAAAAAAAAATTGCATAAGATTTGCTATTTATGCAGCTAAAAGCTTATAAAACACTATGAGTCATGTAAAAGGCTTTTCCAGATGAACATACAGTCAAACCAAAAATTATTCAGACACCAGATATATATATATATATATATATATTTTTTTTTTTTTTAACTAGTTGGTGGAAGACACTATGGTTCATTTATGTAAGTCAGAATAGCAAAATAAAGTAAACTTTGACATATTATAACCAAAAATTCTTCATACAATGGACTACCAGTAAAATTCATAAAAATTTGGGACCAAAAATTATTAAAACACTTTGAGATGACCGTGTTTGCTGAAGTGTTTTTCCTTTAATTGCGAATGTGACCTTTTGAACACCACAGACTGAACAAAATTAAGCATTGCTTGCTAACTGGTTGACCTAAATTGGTATTATCTAATTGTGTACTTAAATTTAACAGCTGACACCTATTCAACCTAATTCATTGCATACCTTTCTATCTGACATTATCAAGATGAATTTGTTCTGAACTTTGTTCTTAACTCTGAGTTCTTGTCATATTATATTACCATTTCTGATAATGTGAGAAATGTTAAAGGAGTCTGAATAAATTCTGGTTTGACTGTAGCAAAAGCCAATATTCAAATATTAAAGTCTCCATCTGACTTCAGGTCATGTTTTTCAGCTTTGTGATAGTGAAGCATACTAGTTAAACATCTGGAAATAAACTATGAGATTGTATATGAACCTAGTGATGGTCAACTAATGCCATTGTGTCCTTGACAAACACATTTAACACCTGTATTGTCACTGTCTTGAGTGTACAAATCCTGTTTTTCAAAATATATTTGCTAAAATATATACAGTGGTTTGAAAAACTGTTGGCTCCCTTAATGATTTTTTACTTTTTTGCATGTTTGTCACACTTTAATGTTTCAGATCATCAAATAAATTTAAATATTAATCAAAGATAAAACAAGTAAACACAACATGCAGTTTTTAAATGAAGGTTTTTTTTTTTTATGAAGGGAAAAAAAATCCAAAACCACATGGTCCTCTGTGAAAAATTGACCTGCCTGACAAAGTGAAGTAGACTAAAAGATCCTCAAAAGCTACACATCATGTTGAGATCCAAAGAAATTCAGGAACAAATGAGAAAGGAAGTAATTGAGATCTATCAGTCTGGAAAAAATTATAAAGCCATTTCTAAAGCTTTGGGACTCCAGCGAACCGGCCGACCAAAATTACCCCAAGAGCGCAGCGACGACTTATCCAAGAGATCACAAAAGACCCCACATCAACATCTAAAGAACTGCAGGGCTCTCTTGCCCCAGTTAAGGTCAGTTTTCATTACTCCACCATAAGAAAGAGACCTGGCAGAAATGGCCTGCATGGCAGAGTTCCAGAATGAAAACCACTGCTGAGCAAAAAGAACATAAAGGCTCATCTCAGTTTTGCCAAAAAATATCTTGATGATCCCCAAGACTTGGGGAAAATGCTCTGTGGACTGACGAGACAAAAGTTGAACTTTTTGGAAGGTGTGTGTCCCATTACATCTGCCGTAAAAGTAACTCAGCATTTCAGAAAAAGAACATCATACCAACAGTAAAATATGGTGGTGGTAGTGTGATGGTCTGGGGCTGTTTTGCTGCTTCTGGACCTGGAAGACATGCTGAGTTGTTGCTGCTAAGGGTGGCCCAACCAGTTATTAAGTTTAGGGGGCCATCACTTTTTCACACCACTGTATTTTCATGTATAAAGATCCAATTTATTATAAAATTACAAAAAATTGTCTTTAAAGACAGAATGAAAAAGTATTTTCAAGACTTTCACATTACCTTTGCTTTTCCGGTGCTCTGTAGGATGTGCACCAGAGCGCAGGCCATCTCCTCTTTGTTCTTGACGCTGATGACCGGCTCCAGCATCGAGCAGAGCAGCATGTAATTGTTGGTGGTGTACTCAGCAAACTCTTTGTAGAGCTCCATGGGCAGGATGTTCATGCTCTGGTAGCGGGCCTTGATGCGAACCATGGGACCAGCTGTTTTCCCTTTACCCGGATTGGGTTGGCTAACTGGGTACCATTTCTCAACCAGCTGCCTGCTCGTGACATTCCCCACTGGAATGCTCACCAGCCCCACGTAGTTGTTCTTGTCCTTTTTCTTCTTCTTGTCCGAGTCCCTATAGAGATGGACGGTGATGCTCTGGACCGTAGGGAGGTTGTTGAACTCAAAGTGTTCACCCCAGAAGACGTTATCCGTCTTCAGCTTGCAGGTGGTGCGGGCATAGAGGCTGTCGTCCAGGCAGAGCTCACAGAAGTACTTTTTCTTGGCCGGAAGGTCCTTAGCTTCGATGATCCACAGCTGGATCGTATTCTCCACCCGCCGACTGTTGTCCTAGAGATGGAAGGGCATTGTGAGGTCAGTGGACTGTTAGGCTGCCATGTCACGGCAGTAATGGATTATTACCACAACAGCGTGCCATCTAACAGGGTCAGTGATTTAGAGATGACGTGCTTTTCAACTCCGTGATTAAAAACCCTCTGCTTCAGATCACCCACCCATGGCTGGAAATTAAAAGGCCCTTTATTTTAGATCACTTCATGTCCTTCCCATAAAGATAGGAGGACGGTGCTGTAAATACTGTGTGACATCATTCAGCAGTTAATGTCATTCACTGGCCTTTTTTAATAGAATAGTATTTCCAGTGTGAAGTCGTGTGGTTTAATATACGAGGGACGGCCATAAAGTTGACCTGCATCATGCTGCAGTTAAGGTTAAGCTTTTGTTAGACTATAATAGAGGTTAATTTATAGATACCCCTCCTTCCTCTTATAACTTAGGAGGCAATGGAGGATGAGATCAGAATAAAACTAAATGTCACAGTTATTTCTGAGGCCACAGACCATCGTGAATCACTGAGCTGAACAGGCTAAGCCCTCGCTCGCCAGAGGCATACAGCAAATCTTTTCCCTCACCCGCAAGCCACTGCACAGTGCCCTGCCCACAATTAGTGATGTCATGCAGAAGCATCTGTTTCTGGGGTGAAATGTTACCACTGATGGACGACACAAGAGTGGTTGAATAGTGCTCTCCTAAAAAATTCATTTATCATTTTATGTGTGGATATATTTTTTCTCTTCCTCTTTCGAGGTTTCTGTCATTTAGAAAGTATAAATCTGGTGGGCTTTAAGAGGTCTACAGCGGTTTAGTGGTGTAGATTTAAGCCGGTGATGTAGGTCATTATGAACTGTTGAATGGAAAAGGCTGTATCAAGGGCTGCACAACTGCGACTGCAAATGCAAATGCAAATGCATAATGAATAAAAAATATATATAATATAGACCAATTCTGTGTTTGCAAACAGTGATGGCGTTTTTGTGGCTGGAGCTTATCTGGTGGCAGAAAATGACAAGTTTTCAAGTAGCGGCCTATTAAAACCATGGAATAAAATAATAAAAAAGGTCAATTTGAGTTTATAATTAAAAATTCTGACTTTATTCTCACAATTCTGGAATTATTTTTCACAACTGTGATAATAAAAATCAACTAGTCATTCTATCTTTCCCCCTCGGATCAGAACCATGACTTTATATTCCACACTTCTGGCGTTTTTTCCCTCAGACTTGCTATTGTTAAGTTAAATCAAGTTCTAAAGTCTGAACTAGGAGTTATAAATTTGCATTTGCGAGAAAAAAATTCTGAATTGTGTAAAATAGGTAAATGTTATGTAAATTATTATTGGTTTAAACAGTATTTCATGGGATAACTGTAGGGCTAATGCAATATTTCCCTTATGAACTGCATATCTGAATATTATGTAGACAAATTGTTTAAATCAGAGTAATCATAGCAGGTTTCATCTATAGTCTGTCCATTTAAACATCTAGGTTCAAATGGCATCTTTGACGACAATATTCTACAAAAATAATTTGCATTCCGATTCTGACATCCAAATGCAAAATTTTGTTTCTCTTATTCCATGGATTTTACCCATTTCCCTTGTTACCAGTGTTTTTCTGCCATCACAATGCATGTGCAGCTGCAGGTGACATAACAGTGACGTCTACTTCAAACTGGTCAATATATGACTTTCTTCTTTCAGTTAAATACAGTTGCAGTTATATGAAAAAATGTCCTGACTCTTTCAAGCTTTATATAACGCAGTAAATGGCTGTTGAGATTTTGAAGTCCAATAAAGTACATCCATCCATCATAAAATATGCTCCACACAGCTCTGCGGGGTTAATAAAGGCCTTCTGAACTAAATCGATTTGTTTGTGTAAGAAAAATATCCATATTTAACACTTTATGAACTATAAACCATAATCTCTGACTTCTGCTTACTGTCGTATGTGCGTTCACAAGACAGTGGTGTTCCAGCGTCTACACAGGATACAGTATACAGATGTGTGTTTACTTTCTGACACAGTCCACGCGTTTGAGTCCGTCGTCAGGACAGATGAAAGAACATTGCGCTTTGACGCATTTGGTTTAAACAGCTCGTTCATGTCTTTGCACAGATATCAGAAGGATCCCAGCCTAAGGAACAAGTGGATAGTTTATTTTTAATGGCATTTTGTTTTGTAAATGGGGCACAGTGTCATGGAGAGTTTACAAAGAGTTCATGTTGAGAGATGAAACGGTACTAGATCTGACTGCAGCTGCATCACAAACTGTAAGTAAATTATAGGGATGCACCGAATATTCGGCCACCGAAAATGTTCGGCCGAAAATGGCCCAAAAGTGCATTTTCGGTTTTCGGCCGAAAGACTTTTATCACCAAAACAACACGGCCGAAACAGTATGTTGACGCAAACAGAAACCGCAGCCTGCACGTGCTTGTCTGAAGCAACACGTCTGCGGTGTGGGCATATTTCAGTATATCTGAGAGAAAGACCCTCGGATTGCGATTTGCAAAACTTGTAATGCCGAAATTTCAAGAGGTGGTGTGTCTGGAGTCCTGCAAGCAGCCAGTGATGAGAGCAGAGATCGGCTCATTGCACGCAGACAGATGTAGCTTTCAGTGAGTGAAAAACAATGGCTTTATGTTGGTGTTATATCGCAATATTTTAAAGATATGTCTTTTCTATATACTGTATTTTTTATAAATATTTATGTTTTAAACCATGGAGGTGAGCCAATGGATATCACACAAGCAACGTGAAAACTGCGCAATATGTGAAAGCGAAAGTAAAAACTGACAGTGCTTTCAGCATCTGACGTGCATTCTCTCAGAGGCAATGAGAGACAATTATACTCCATATGCTGATATTAATTTAGCCCCCTAATATTTTTCTTGTGCCCCGAACATGGTGGGGGAAAAAAATAAAAAGAAACCTATTTCGTGTAAGGGTTGTTTTTGAAAGTCGGTTCTTGAAATAAAGCTCTTAATTTTCATTGATGACTGCAGTGTTATTAGGGGTTAAGAAAGTCATAATTATGATTTCAGGTGGTCTTAAATGTGGGGACTGAAATACAAGAATTGCGATGAAACTTCAAAAGGCTATCCATTGAATAAATATGAGCGCTGCACGTCTCAAAGTCATTTGCTGCGCTGCTTTGTATACTACCAGTCTGACAGCGCCTCCTGCTGGAAGAGAAACACGTAGACTAGAAAATGTGAACTGATGGATCCACAATTGTGTTAGAAAAATTTTAACAATTTAAACAAAGGCTGTAAAATATATGTTATTTAAGTAATATAATACTTGATTGATAATAATTGTTTCAATTAATATAATTGATTTATTCTTTATAACTTTAATATTAATTTATGCAATTGCAATGCCTTGATTTTAGTAAGATTAGTACACAATCATAGTTATAAATGCAATGGTACTAATAATTGCCATAATTCTTTCGGTGTTTCGGTTTTCGGTTTTCGGCCTTGGTTTCCTCTTTTTCGGTTTTCGGTTTCGGCCAAGAATTTTCCTTTCGGTGCATCCCTAGTAAATTATTTTTAATGCTTGGTCTGGAAATGGTGTTGATACTGTTTCCTATGCAATGACGTTGTTATCCAATCATAACAGTGGCGGATTCCTAAAAAACCTTAAAGGACATGCCCCTTAAAATCAGCCCATTTCTGAAAGAGGTTCAGAATGAAAATCATTCTTTCACATATTTATTTTTTGTGCAAAAAAATATTTGTTAACATTATAAGTAAACCTCAAGGAACATATTAAAATAATTTGTCATGACCCCTTTAACCCCCGGTGCCGCGTGAAACACTTTTTATGATGGATGGATGCACTTTATTGGACTGCAAAATCTCAACAGTCATTTGCTGCCATTATAAAGCTTGGAAGAGCCAGGACATTTTTTTTTTAATATAACTCAGACTGTATCTAGGATGGCTGAGGATGAGTAAATCATGGGGTCATTTTAATTTTTTGGTGATCTATCATTTTAAATCACAGCCTCTGGTATTTTATAATTACGCAAAGCCATATCAGTATTATTATCAGTTTTATTTTCATTAATCGTGCAGCCCTAAGCTGCATAAAGACTTCAAATTTTAAAGTAAACAATAACAACTTCCATTTTTGAGTGAACTATGCCTTTAAGGCTAGACTGATGAATTGCTCTATAACAGCAGTTGACTGTTCTAAGGGAACTGGGCATTGTGTAGGGCTCTAGTGCTTATGGATATTCCCACACAAATAAACACCCACTAAGGCAATTGATTTCGCATCTCTGTATTGAGGTGCTCCATTGTGCGCCCTCATCACAGATAATGAACTAATTAGGCAGACAGAAATGGGCCTCTGCCGCAGCAGCTAATGCCTGAGCTATGATCATCTCCACACTACTACAGCATCAACATCTGTCTGAAAGCATCATCTGTTCACGGCAAAGCTCTGTAAAGCCTGGCTCTGGTGTTCACCTCAGAAACCCACTGAGTAATTAAAATGTAAGACTGAGCGATGGGGAGACATTTAACACATCCCCAGGCAAGCTGAGAAGAAGGCAAATATAACTTGAAGGTTGTGCTTGAGTTTTTTTCTCCCGATCTAATTAATCATTAATTTGCTTAATCATTGATTGGTGAAATGAGCTGTCGGATGAGATTTTTTTTTCTTGGCTTGCTCAAAGGGGCCATATGTTTTGCTGTGTCTCATGTGCTTATATCAAAGAGAGATGGAAAAAACTGACCTGAATTTCATCATTCTTACAGATACAGAAACATTATTTGATGTCTCCTCTTTCTTTGCATTGAGTTGCATTTCTTCAGTAATAAATCAGAGCATCTGCCTCAGGTATGATTTTAGCCTATGCTGGTATAAAAGCGCCTCTGCAGGAGGGCAAGTTTACCTTATTAGGGTGGATGGCTCGTCGCAGGTTCTCCATCCATTTGTCTCTCTCCGCAGACGAACGACAAGAAAAGCACTTACTACCTGTGGAGGTGCTCACCTGGAAAAAAGGTTTATAATTGTCAGTTTGCTGCAAGAATTTCACGGCTTCCAGCTTGCCTACATCAAAAGCAAACCTGTGCCGTGTTTTAACGTTGTTTGAAAAGATGGTACTGACAAGAAACAAAATGCCAAACTGAATCCCATTTACTGACAGATATTTTGGGTACAAATACAGCATGTGTTTAGAAAGCTGGATATAGACAATCACACATGTTCTGACCAGGAATCACAAACTATAAAAAGTCAAATTGAGAGTTTGTCAATTGAATCAAACGGAATACATTCTGCCCCATACAGATTTCCCAGTTTGATTCAATTCTGATCAATACAGATTTCCCAGTTCGATTACATTCGGGTTCAAACCACAGGCTCTTGATTTGATTTGATTTTAAATGTGAATAAATTCTGGTTGAATCCACAAGCTCTTGATTTGATTCGATTCAGTTCTGATTCTGATTAAATTCTGGCTTGAAGGAGTTCACTTCCAGAACAAAAATTGACAGATAATGTTACTCACCCCCTTGTCATCCAAGATATGAATGTCTTTCTTTCTTCAGTCGTAAAGAAATTATGTTTTTGTTTTTGAACCTCCAAAATGCAGTGTAAATGCGGCTTTAAACGATCCCAAATGATCCCAGCCTAGGAAGATGGGTCTTACCTAGCAAAACGATTGTGTTTTTTTTTTTTATAATTATTCCAATTTATACAATTTTTAACCTCAAATGCTCGTCTTGTCATGCTCTGCCTGAAGACAGTTAGGGCATGTCGAAAAATTCCCATCTCATTTTCTCCCTGAACTTCAAAATTATCCTACATCACTGTTCTACCTTTTTTGTTAAGGGTGTTTGCAGTGTTGTTTTCGTCAACGATGACGATGACGAAATCATTTCGTTGATGCCACTTTTTTCCATGACGATAACGAGACGTTGACGACATAAAAATGGCTCGTTGATGACTAAAACATGACGAGACGTGTGTGAGTTTTCGTTGACGAGACGAGAATAGACGAAAATGTTAGTGGGTGGTCCGTCAGACGTTTAAAATGCATGACATTTCTGCTTATTGTGCATGCCAATTAAAACCGGAAAATATCTGCCGCTATGGCAAGCCGTTTTAGCATTAAAAACTCCTTGTCATACTAGTATGGCAAGCCGCTTTAGCATTCCATCCTTGTTTGTCTTATATGTTTTAAAACATTCCTTCATTATTGTAATTATTGGTGAAAATAGTCGATCCGGAAGCTCACATTGTGTTGAACTATAGATCTGCTATTTTCAGAACTAAAGTGACACTACCCAACAGCAAAATACTTAATGACCTACATTAATTTGTTAAAAGACTACTTTTCCCCCTTTTTTTGACTAAAACTAGACTAAAACCTTTTTGACTTTTCGTCGACTAAAACTAGACTAAAACCTTTTTGACTTTTCGTCGACTAAAATTGGACTAAAACTATCACATATAGAAGTGACTAAAATTTGACTAAAACTAATAACCATTTTAGTCCAAAAGACTAAGACTAAGACTAAATCTAAGAAGTGTTTGATCTTCTTTGCATGTTCACTTTGCAAACACTGGGTCGGTACTTGTAGCTTGTACTTGTACGATGTAGGATTTTGAAATGATTTTTGAAGTTGAGGGAGAAAATGAGATGGGAGTTTTTCGACATACCCTAATTGTCTTGAACCGGAAAAAACAGAGTTCAGGCAGAGCAAGACAAGACAAGTGTTTGAGGTTAAAAAGCATATAAATTGTAATAATAATACAAAAAAAAAAAAAGTGATTGTTTTGCTAGATAAGACCCTTCTTCCTCGCCTGGGATCATTTACAACCGAATTTGGAATCTTTGAAGCCGCATTTAAACTGCATTTTGGAAGTTCAAACTTGGGGCACCATAGAAGTCCTCTATATGGAGAAAAAACCTTAAAATGCTTTCCTTAATTTCTTTACCACTGAAGAAAGAAAGACATGAACATCTTGGATGACAAGTACATTATCTGTAATTTTTTGTTCTGGAAGTGAACTTCTCCTTTAATCTTTTAATTAGCTTTGATTCAGTTATAATATCCATCATTCTCTTTTTTTGTTCACTTTGTTGAAAAAGTTTGCCCACTAAAACTAAATGTGACCCTGGACCACAAAACTAGTCTTAAGCAGCACGGGTGTATTTGTAGTAATAGCCAAAAATACACTGTACATGGGTCAAAATGATCAATCTTTCTTTTATGCCAAAAATCATTTGGATATTAAGTAAAGATCATTACATGAAGATAATTTGTAATTTCCTACCATAAATTTATCAAAACTTAATTTTTGATTAGTTACAGCATTGCTATAGCATTGCTTCATTTGGACAACTTCAAAGGTGATTTTCTCAAAGATTTGATTTTTTGCACCCTCAGATTCCAGATTTTCAAATAGTTGTATCTTGGCCAATTATTGTCCTATAACAACAAACCATACATCAATGGAAAACTTATTTATTGCATGTTTACATCTCAATTTAAAAAAAAAAATCAAAAACCCTTATGACTGGTTTTGTCTTCCAGGATCACAAAAAAATCATTAAAAAATTACACCGGGATTTTAAAAATCACTATTGCAACTGTTCAACTAAGATTACGATTAAATGGAAATCAATATTTTTATAAAATGGAAATCAATATAATCAGACAAATTGCTTTTTGCTGGAAACTTGCCTGGTTAGAACCACTGTCTTACGAATGACGATAAACTGTAATGTTGAATTTAAATGAACATGTACTAAGGGTTGAGAGAGATAAAAGATCAGTGAATTTATTGATGTACATAATGGAAAGTGAGTGAAAGAGGTGTCTATACCTCAAAGCAGAAATCCTGCCCGAGGATGGAGCTGTGTACTGGTTTAATAAGGACCTCCTCCTCCATGCTGAGGTCCAGAGCTTCTACTGCACTACTGGGACTGAGCAAAGACTCGTGAGAGCGTGACTCCTTCAGCCTGGGCATCAGATGAGACCTGAAACAGAAACAAGCACCAACCTGTGACACAAGTGTCTCTCTTGTACACACACACACACACACACACAAGCTTTTCAATATCGTTTATCTTGAAAACAAGACAAGATAATCGAATGGGGTTTTTATTGCAAGCCTGTTCAAAGACATACAGCATACAGTATGCTGAGACAACAGAGTCTGTAGACAGGCTTTAAGAGACATACAGGACACAGCAGTTTCGAGGATTAGAGTATAATAGATCTTTGAGCCTCAATAACAGTCTCCAAAGAGTGAAGACAGCAGCAAAAATAGAGGTCATACAGCAAATTTTCTATAATCTTACTACTAATTCAGTGAAAATAAACTGCATTTTCAATTGAGACTATTGACTTTTGCTTCAAACTTCAAAAATTAAAAATTAAACTAGACTTTAGTGAGGAAAATGTAAATGTTAGCAGTGTGAGTGAAAACAACTGGGTGAGAAAAAATGTTGAGTCCTTAACATGTTCTGTATAATATGAGTCATATATAATGCATAAAGGCATTAATTACTTATTAAGGCATGTGAATGAACACAGGCTTGCTGTTCAGCATGTGTAGTTTGAGCAAAGTGTTTATAAGATCAGATCACTACAGGTGTCATCAGCTGAGCTGTCGGTTACTGTTAGTGCGCACGGAAACTGATTAGTGCTCTGACAAGATAATTAGTGCCTTCTTCAAACTGTTAATTATCTCCTAATAATCTAAAACAGAGTTTCAAAATCTCTGCCAAACATTTCGATATCTGTTCACTTGCAGAGGAAAAGGTAGATCATAGAGGAAGTTGTGCACTTGCGTGCATGTGTGAAGAATGAAGCCATTTAAAATGCCAATACCACTTGTGTCACATCAATTCAACACGTTCCGCATCCATAATAAACAGTGATGGAAGATAGCAAGCATATCATTGGAAAATGCAACATGTTTACAGCTGTAATTAGAGTGGGAGATCTCATCTAAGATGAAGCCTGTGTTGGTCTGAACTGACGTTAATTAGTGTTTGCTATAAAGCAGATCTGATCTGGGAACAGTTCCACTACTCATCCCTTCATGTCAGATGGAGAGAGATGAGCACAGAACACTCTTCATCTTCTGATCTCCAAGGAATATATCACACAAAAATGAAAATGCTATCATTATTTACACACCCTAATGTTGTTGTGCAGCGTATCCCCTAAAAATTGGGTTGCTGTGCATTGGGCTGTGATGCAGGTTTAGTATAGTAGTTTAGGTAAGTTGTATTTAGTATAAATTTGCTACAACTGGAGCTCAGCACTTCTGTTTTTAAGTGTGCATTACTCTATTATTTACTTTTTTTGGGACATACATTGTATTTAGATATAGTATTTACATCCTAAATATATATAAGACTGCTCTTGGTGGGTTCAAGAGGAGCTGCTGACACCTTGAGGCTCTCGTCTCTGAAAACATCGAAGAAAATTTTCCAATAGATGTCATTTTATTGACAAACTGCATATTTGAAGTCTAAAAAAGTACACTCTCACCTAAACTACTCTTAAAATTACATTCCGTTACATAAAACATACTGTTGTATAAATATACACTACCTGTCAAAAGTTTTTGAACAGTAAGATTTTTTTTTAAGAATTCTCTTCTGCTCACCAAGCCTGCATTTATTTGATCCAAAATTTAGAAAAAGCAGTAATATTGTGAAATATTTTTTTTACTATTTAAAATAACTTCTTTCTATTTGAATATATTTTAAAACGTAATTTATTCCTGTGATCAAAGTTAAATTTTCAGCATCATTACTCCAGTCTTAAGTGTGACACGATCCTTCTGAAATAATTCTAATATGCTGATTTGCTGTTCAAGAAACATTTAATATTATTATTATTATTATTAATATTTAAAACAGTTGAATTTTTTTTTTTTTTTTTTCAGAATTATTTGATGAATCGAAAGATCCAAAGATCTTTTGTAACATTATACACTTGGGGTAGGGCTGGGCGATTTGGCCTAAAATCAAAATCTCGATTAATTGAACATTTTAACCCGATTACGATTAATGAACGATTATTTTATTCATTTATAAAATTATATTTAAATAAATTTTTTTTTTTGCCCTCATAGTTCACTGACAAGTTTTGTACAGTAAATATGCTCACATATTACAAGTGAGAGATTTTTGAATGAAGGGTGCACACACTAACTACTATCTATGATTATTTATTGAACATTAGTGTTGAACAACTGAAATTAAAGCACACATTGCTTAAAACGAAAAGTCACATTTTTCTTAAATTAGTGAAAATAAATAACTTGCAATTAAATTATTTATAAAATAATAATAAATAATAAAAGTAGAAAATAAGCAGTATCTCTTCTAAATAAAATTACTCTTACGTGACTCCACACGCAGTAGTGTTTTTAAAGGGAAAGTAATTGAAATAATTGACCTGGAAAAATTTGATCGATTATAGGTTCTGAATGTCGATTTCGATTACTTTTCGATTAATCGCCCAGCCCTAACTTGGGGCGGAAATAAATTATAGAAATGAATACTTTTATTTAACAAGGGTGCTTTAAATTGATCATAAGTGATGATAAAGACATTAATAATGTTACTAAAGATTTATATTTCAAATAAATGTGTTCTTCTGACCTTTCTGTTCATTAAAGAAACCTGAAAGAATTCTACTCAGCTGTTTTTAACACAACAGCAATAATAATAATAGTGTTTTTTTTTAGCAGCAAATCAGAATATTAGAATGATTTCTGAAGGATCATGTTGCTAAGAAATCAGCTATGAAATCACAGGGATAAATTACATTTTAAAATAAATTAGAAAATAGAAATAGAAAAGTTATTCTACATAGTAAAACAAATGCAGGCTTGGTGAGCAGAAGATACTTTTTCTTTAAATAAAACCATTAAAAATCTTACTGTTCAAAAACTTTTGACTGGTAGTGTGTATATTAAAAAAAATCTGTGAATATGTATCTTTAATTACACACTGTCATACTAACTAGCCAATAAACAGACGGAAGTGAATGTAACATAACAGAAAAAATGACTTTTTGAAGTAGAAAGACTGAAATTGTTTACAGTGTGGTTCCGTGAGGGAGTCAGTTGTGAACAGTAAAATGTGAATCTGATTCAAATAGCTAATTCGATTCAATTTTGAAGCAGTTTCATGATTTTGTCTGACTGAATAATTAAAAAAAGGGATTCGGTCATCCAATCAGACACCACAGCTTACTGTTGTTGTTGTGTGCAGAAAAAACTGGCATGCATTCCACATGTCCTGTATAGAAAAAGTGTGGCTCGGACATTCTGCCTAACATCTAATTTTGTGCAACAGAAAACAAAATAAATAAACAAACAGAGAACTGGAATGAGATAAGGGCGAATAAATGACAATTTGAACTCAATCTGAACTCTCCCTTTTAATCAGTTTAGTATATCAACTAACACACACAGGTAATTTTTGACCTTTTGATGAAGGTGATTGCTGGTGATGCTCTCCCAACATAAATCCACATTTCCCCCCACACAAACAGACAAATGAACCTGCTAGGAAGCGCCCCATATCTCTCTCCATAAACAATCATCATCAACTGTTTGTTGCTGTGTGTATCTCATAAATTATTTACTATTCTCTATTACCCTGAACTCCTTATTTACCTTCCTTCCCCCTCTCCTTTGTTTTCCTTTCCTTATTTCTTCCACTCTCTTTCTTTCCTCCACAAAGATCTTCAGAGGTAAGACTATACTCCTGAGACCTGCCTTGTCTCCTAACCACTGAGGCTTCAGAGAGCAAAACACGTGTGTGTGTGTGTGTGTGTGTGTGTGTGTGTCTGCGTGTATGTGTGTGTGTACAAACAGGTTTATTTCTGATTGGCTGAGGTGAAACGAAGCAGAGGACTCTGAGAGTAATTGGAGCAAAGGGGATTGTGGGATTGATCCACGCTTGAAGCACCGTCGGAGAGATGGAGTATCAAGCTACAGTAGCAGTCCTAACGACAGGTTGAGTTCCAGAACGAGGAGAAACCAACGTCAGTTTTCCTGACCAGCAAACATTGATGGGATGACACTGACAGGAAGTGCTGGGAATAGCTGTCAAAAACCAGCTTGAGCAAAAGGATTTTAAAAGAGAGAGAAGGAAAAATCGAAAGAAACAGTGTGCGCTGGGGGTTCATCTGAACGGTCGTCAATCACTTAGTTACTGGATATGAAACTTTTAACATCAAAAGAATGTTCTCTAAAGATGAACTTCTTGTTTCTGAACGAAACAGACAGTTTCCTTGAGTAGGAGTTAATATTAGATCTTCAAGACTGTATTGTGAGAGAAGAAGGGATCAGGAGTGAAAATACCTCAGAAGCTCTTTTTTGGTCAGCAAGTTTGAAAGGGGATCAAGTGCCATTAAAACAAAGAAAGAACAGTTGAGAACTTCCTAAAACTTATCTTTCGTTTCACGAAGAAGATAAAATAAGTATCTCATCATGCACTCAGAACTTTCTATTTACCATGAGACAATAACTCTTGAACTTTTGAACATAGACAAGGGCTCAGTCAGGGAAGATGCCACATATAAACTGATGCAAAATGAAAATGTGACTGAGAAGAATAAATGTAGTTAGGGCTACCTGATATCATTACAAAAACATACCTGTGGAAACTTTTTCGTAAGACATGAAATGCATACCAATAAGTACATATCACTGCAGTTTCCAACAGAAATAAACACTAGAGGCGGTAAAACAGCAAGCACTTGTAGACGTATTTGTACACAGTTATGATTATAGCTCCATATGTTTCATTATCCGGTGTTGACCCCCGCCAGATTACTAACCCCCCTAGTATTGGTAGGTTGAGAGGTAGATTTGGATTTGGGGTTAGGATTAGGCAATCATGTAGCGATTTCAATGAAAGCGGGTAGTCGAAAATGGAAACAATTGGGTACGAATCCCGTGAAAAGCATGACTCACAATGAAAGAGCTGAAAAGTGAGAGATCCAAAAACAAGCTGAAACGGAATGCTTGCAATTGTGTTTTTTACGTCACATTCACTTTTGTTCATACTATCAGGTAGGTTTAGTGCGTAATTTTAAAACGTCACAGAGCATTAGAGTTATAGTGCCACTTAACGGACCATATGTACGTTCACGCACACTCAGTGGACATTTCTGTTGGAAACTGCAGTGATATGTACTTATTGGTACATATTTTACGTCTCATGTTTTAGGTTAAAGTGCCCCTATTATGCCATTTTAAAGGTAGTTAATATTGTTGTAATAGTCTCTTAAAACAGGTTTACATGTATGCAAGTTCAAAAAACACTTTAGTTTTCTCCAAAATTAGATTTATTTTTACCCCGTTTCTAAATGATTCCTAAACGACTCGTGTGAAGCAGTTCGAAGATTCAGTCTCTCTAAACCTCTCCTTTCAGTGAGCCCTCACTGCTGTGATTGGTCAGATGGTGCAGTCCATTTGGATTGGTCTACCGCTACAGCGCAAAAACGAAACGCCCATTGCCATAACTGAATGACAGCTGCGGAGACCTGTTAATGCATAGAAAAGATAGCCTCGATTTTACCCTATCAATTCGAGCCGGAGTCTGACGATGAAACGGTTGAAGTGTCACATCGACAAGAAACTGTTTTGCAAGCACGACTGGAGCAGGACGTCTCTCAGTGGGTGTCATATGTTAACTGTGGAAAGTGCTTGCAATTTGCTTTTGTAAGCGAACCGGTCACACCTCTACGTTGTGAACTTCAACACTGTACAATCCATAACATTGCATTAAGCCATCGTTTATCATTATCATTACTTAAACTAATAAGGCAGACAGACAGTCAAGCTGCATCAATCACAATTTTTAGACTACATTGCACGCACAGCTGAACAACAGAACTACAGAAACGCAAGTTCGCCGGTTACCAAGACATGTTCGGGGTTGTTAAACACCATAACGTACACAAAGACGTATTTTGAACGATCGCTAGAAAATACAATCATCAATTATTAATCATACTTACAGGTAGAAGTTCAGAGGAGCAAGCCGGTCCAAATAAACTGGGCACTGATCCATTTTTTAAAACCAAGCGTTTGGTGAATCCCGCGTTGTAACGTTACTCCCCAAGATTGGAAAAGCAGTCATCAGTAAAATGACGCGAACACAAAACAAGATTGGAATTGGACTGCTGAGGTGTTGTTGAAAAAATTAATGTTAACCACTCGTTCTTGGTAGTTTCATCTTTCGGAAGGGCATATAAAACAAATTCACTCTCACAGCGCAGGGCGTCTTCTTGACATGATGTAATCCACGTGAAAATGGTAGGCCTACTGTTTGTGGGCGGGCAAGTTGTTCGCGAAATTGAACGTGGGCGGACATTACGCAAATGTGTAGCTCGTGACGTGTGGCCGTTACAGAAAAAAGATTCGAATTGCTGACGACTCGTTTAGGCGAATGTGAGCCGACTCTTTTTTTTGTTAGACACAAACTTTATTTATAGTGCACTGTCGGCGTCACAACTTTGCAGACAGTTTATGTTCACATACAGCTACATGACACACTACATGAAATATCATATTTGAAAAGGCATAATAGGGGCACTTTAAGTTAGGGCTGGGTGATATGGCCAAAAAAATTACAATTAAATTTTTCATATCAGTCGATATTGATAATTATCACAATACAATTAAATTTTTTATTTTAAGTTCAAAGCCAGATGTTTGCTTCTAAGTGAAAGTTGTAGAAACCAGAGCTTCAATTGTGGTTTTAAACTACTGCTACTTATGGTCAGAACATGACAAACACTTCATGTTTTTGAAAAAAAAAAAATCCACTTTTCCAGTAATTTTTCTTTAGAAAAATAAATAGGACTTTATGACGTGTATCTATAGCACAGATCGCAATGCAGGCTGCAGTATTATTTAATCTTACTCTTTTTTTGCCTTTTAGAAATGCGCATTTAAAAGTAGTTATGAGTTGAAAGTAGTTGTACCTTGAGTTAGGATGCAGTTTAGTATAAGATAAAGCTTAATCACAAAAATATACTGCAATTATATTCCATTACTTCTTTAATACATCTCTACATTAATAATATAATACAATTCATCATAAATATCCCTCATTTCTGCCACAAAACCAGGTGCAGTTAGTGTTACTAGAGTAAATCCATTGAAAATAATGGTGATTTGTAAATTAAAAAAAAGCCTTCTGACTGTATCATTGCGCAGTGTTTCTCCTGTTTGTCAGCCCTGCACTGTAAAAAATTACTGTGAATTTAACAGTAAAATACTGTAACAGTAAGTTCCCCTACTATATACGGTGAAAAACTGTATTGGACATTGCATGTAAATTTACAGCAGTATGCCGTTTTCAGAAGTAAATAAGAAGGTAAAATTTACAGTGAATAACTGTAAATTGACATTCCCAGAAATCCCTTTTTTTTTTTTTCAAATTTTATGTTTTTTTTTTTTTATTAAAATAACTGTTTCTTCTTAGTTTTTTTTCGTTTCAGTTTTGTACGTTATTGTTATATGTTACATCTAATGTTGTTAAATGAATATTTATCGCATGATTTAAGTTTTACATGTGTTACCATGATGGTGCTTAGTGTTTGTGTACAAAACAGATTTCAGCATTTCAATAGGTTGGTATATTCACATTATATCAGTTAATAAAATTACGGTATGTAAATGTAAATTTAAGTTAAAACCGTAAAACCTAAAACGATGCTACCATATTTTTTACGGTAGAATTCTGGCAACCACAGCTGCCGTTTTTTTACCATACATTTTACGTTTTTTTTTTACAGTGTGTTTCTTCTGGCTTTAAGCTAGTTTAAAAATCAGAGTCATTTGTGTTTTTCAACACTTATCAGTGAGCAAATGCATCTGTTGGTAAACTTGTGCTGTCATTTGAACGTTCAAATATTTAGTTCAGCTTCTGGACATTACATGAAACATTTATGGAAGTCTTGATACCATTTTATCAAGGAAATTATATTGCGATAATTATCGTTATCGTTTTATCACCCAGCTGTAGATGTAGTGCGTTCAGTAGTGTTCACTATAGTTGATGGAGACTAGTTGGGATGCTCATATTAGTGCCACTTGTAGTGCAGAAATTACACACGGCACCTTTAAGACACTACAACCAATCAAATAAACTGGCAGCCTCATTTTTATTCTGTGATTTGTTAGATTCAAACCTGCATGCATGGATGTCATGTCTCATGCACAAAACTACATCAAATCACATTAAAAGTGTTATCCTGAGTTTTTAAACAATCTATCTAATTTTAGAAATCATGCTTTTGAAGGACACCCAAGAAGAGCACTTTCTCATTAGTACTAATATGATGTAACGGCACATTCTGGATCATCTAAATATTGCCACTGGGCAAATCAGAGTGAAGAGCATTCTGGGAGTTAGAGGTGAGCCTAAGAGATGAAAAGGACATGTTCAGACAAGAGAATCGTGCCGAGGTGTACCCTGTGAGGAATGTGTGTATGTTTACTCGTCCTTGGCCGTCTATGTGTCGAAATACATCTGATTTAAAGGCAAGTGAAACTAATAAGGAGATGGATGTAGAACACAACACATGGAAACACACCCACTACTCCACATGGAGTGTGTCTCTAGAAGGTTAACTGTCACATCAGTCTAGCAGAATGAATGTTAATGTCAGCATCGGAGGCAATGAACGACACAGTATGAATGATAATACATTCGCTCTAACTGTGTTCACTGTGTGTGCGAAAAAGAGAATGTATTTTAGCCTGTTAGTGTGATGTTAGCGCGCTCAGTGATGTGGTGTGCATGCTTAATGGCATGTGTTACAAGCTCTTTCATGTTATGCATCTCCTACCAATGAAAGCGAGCGTGTGCGAGTGTGCTTTTGAGGTGGGGTGGTATTAACACAAAAACCGAACTGTGAACAGCTCACCTCCAACATACTTATCACCTCAAACAGAGCAGCACGCATATCCAGTCTGCCGAGAAGCAACATGACCTGTTTGTCCTTGGAAAAAGAATCCCTTTCAATACACTTTGCCATGTTTTCTCTCTTTATCTTTCATTTACGATTTTTTTTTTACTTCACATTTACCCAGAATCCTCCTCTTCCCAAATGGATTCATCCCCTGCGCACACACTTCCTGTCTTCACAGCGCTCTGTATCTCTGTCTCTGTAAATATTTCAGACACTGCACCAGACATAAGTCACACTTCACCCTCCATCCCTCCTTTTCTGTTCTTCTTTTTAACTCAGACGGCTTCATTTTTCATTCGTAGGCCACATCTTTGAAAAATAAACAAATAAATGGAATAAACCAAAAACATTTGAGTCTGAAAATAAACATTAAAAAAAAGTGATAGTGCCATGATAAAAACATATCGCAAATGGCTTTTTATTATTATTATTTTTTTTCATGACAAGAGAAGAAGAACAGAGATAGAGATGCTCTATAAATAAATGTTTTGAACTAATAAAAATGTCAGACTGATAGAAGATACGAAGATTACGCTCTCAGGGCAACTGAAACGGTTGCAATTTGTGACAAAATGAATGATTCTGGATTCACAATGAGTACGTTTACATGGACAACAATATTCTGATTTTAACGCGATTAAAATAATACTCTGATTAAGAAGCAACCATGTAAACTGATATTTTTGATTAATTTAATCCGACTAAGGTCAGAATCGGAGTAAACACAAATCGAATTAAGACAGGTGGAGTATTCCTATTTTAGTCGCATTATGGAAGACATGTACACACCTTAATCACACTATTCCCCTTGTGTAGGACTTTTCGCCACATTTCGCGACAGGATACACATTAATGCTGCGTTCCAGGCAGGTTTTTGAGCTCGTAAATCACGTCTTCAAACCACGACTCAGGACTTTGTAGCGTTCAAGCCAAGTCACGCCAAGCATTTATTATTTTTATATTAATTTGATTGCAACGTTATATTGTCCTAAACTCTATTTTTCCACCGTGTGCCACTTGCATAAACACCGCACCCCTAGAGGCTTTATTGTTGTCAGAACTCGGAACTGGGAGTACGTCGATCTAGTACGAGTTCACGGGTGGGAATTCGCGGATTTGACTGCCTTTCCAGTGCACTTTAACGGGTAGAAGTTTGGAAAAACACGGGTAACGGGTTGCCTGGAACGCGGCATAAAGCTCTCAGTTGGTCGCACGTGCATATGCTTTGGTTTCATTTTTATTTATTTATTTTTTGCTACAACATGGGATTAATCTGATAAATAGTTTGTCTGTTATCCTAATTCATAGTTTTATGGAAACGTAGTTAACGTTCAACCCATTCTTTTTCATTAGTATTATTTGAGATTTTAATTTTGTGAACAGGATTTCCGCTATTGGAATGTCTTAGGATGCTTTTCACTTTTACTTTTCGAATTCATGATCTTGGTTTTGCTTACATATCAATTTTAAGATTAAAACTAATTCTTAAAAGATGGATTTGTTATTTTTAATTAAACAGCATAACAACAATAAAATAAAATAGCTTATATAGCATTTATTAACAAAAACTAATAAGACGAGGCACGGACACCATCACATGCTGTGTTATATGCCAACTTATTACAGGGCGCGCAAATACTGAGCAATCAAATTAATTAATAAAAAATAAATAAAAGAAAGCCTCCAAAGCGTAATGAGAGGTAAACGGCAAAGATAACAGGGTTTTCAAAATGAAAACAAACAAAAAAAGTAAAAGTAAACTGGCTTTCGGTGTCTGTGCTTGCGTGTGGTTTTTTTCCCTAAAAACTGAGTGGCTCTGAAACGCTCGCTGTATGGAGCAGACGCTTTGGAGCAGCACAGCATGCACTCGTACAAATGCGACCACGGCAAATTTTAACTCACACATTCTAAACAATTTGTTGCATATGTCCAGAGCCACTTAAAGCTTTTGTAAATTTAAAACCGAAACATCCAAAAGTCTATAACGAAGATGAACTGATAGCGTCGCGTGTGGACGTAATGATGTGTGTCATTAATCGATCTACGTACTATAACATGTAAAACGGGAAGATGAAAGGAATATTCTAAAAGCAACTCATGTAAACAGCTTAATCATATTATTGTCTTATTCAGAATTAGGTCATTAATTAGATTACTGGTGTCCATGTAAACGTAGTCAATGACTTCATTTATGATTCTTTTAGCATTTCTGAGAAAGAATTATTTGGACAAAAGAAATGCAATTCCATTGTCCAACAATGAGATCACTTCGATGCTAAAAACGACACATTTTTTTGTAAGAGCAGCATAAAACTCAATAATAGGTCTAACTGTATAATATATAACAATAAAACAATTCTAAAAGATTTCGTTTCAATCCTTCATTCAGAAACACTGATTTAAAAGGAGAAGTTCACTTCACACCAGAACAAAAATGTACTGATAATTTACTCACTCCTAATCCAAGATGCTCATGTCTTTCTTTTTTTGAGTCGTGAAGAAATTATGTTGTTTGAGGAAAAACATTTAGGAATGTTCTCCATATAATGGACTTCTATGGTGTCCGCGAGTTTAAAATTCCAAAATGTTGTTGAAATGCAGCTTCAAAAGGGTCTAAATCAGGGGTCCCCAAACTAAGGCCCGCGGGCCGAATGTGGCCCGCCCCAACATTTGGACCGGCCGTCTGAACAATGCCAGAGACATATTTTGAAAATGAAAAATTAAATTAAAATAGCATAAAATAGCATTTGAGGTGAAACTAGCACTGCTTGTGGGACAGGTGCAAAAGCAAGACTTCACTCATCTCCCAGTTACCCAAAGTTTTTCAGTTGAGAAACCAGTGGCCCCATTTCCAGTTGAAAAGTCTGCAGAAGCGCTGAAAATGATGAAGGCAGAGTTTGATGTGTGATTCAAAAAATTTAGCTTGACAAGCCTGTCAAGGCTGCGGTTCTCTCGGTTGGTGTTTTTCTTCTACACTTTTTCCTTCCACTCAACTTTCTGTTAACATGCTTGGATACAGCACTCTGTGAACAGCCAGCTTCTTTCGCAATGAATGTTTGTGGCTTGTGAAGGGTGTCAATGCTTGTCTTCTGGACAACTGTCAGATCAGCAGTCTTCCCCATGATTGTGTAGCCTAGTGAACCAAACTGAGAGACCATTTTGAAGGCTCAGGAAACCTTTGCAGGTGTTTTGAGTTGATAATCTGATTAGCATGTCACCATATTCTAATTTGTTGAGATAGTGAATTGGTGGGTTTTTGTTAAATGTGAGCCAAATCATCACAATTAAAAGAACCAAAGACTTAAACTACTTCAGTCTGTGTGCATTAAATTTATTTAATACACAAGTTTCAAAATTTGAGTTCAATTACTGAAATAAATGAACTTTTCCATGACATTCTAATTTATTGAGATGCACCTGTATATCTTTTGAAAAGAAATGATAATTTGTCTGTGTGGTGCATAACAAAATAAACTATTCTAGCATTAAAAGGTAGAATAAATACAGGTAAAATCATAATATAATAATAATACTAGTAGTTAGTCGGGCCCATAGTATTTTCTTTTATAAACCGACCCGGCCCCCAATTAAAGAAAAGAAAATTATGTGGCCCTCTCAGAAAAAAGTTTGGGGACCCCTGGTCTAAATGATCCCAGCCGAGGAAGAAGGGTCTTATCCAGCAAAACAATCGGTTCATTAAAAAAAAAAAAAAAAAAAAAAAAAAGACAATTTATATACTTTTTAACCTCATATGTTCATCTTGTCTATCTCTGGGTGAACTCTGTGTATTCCAGTTCATGACAGTTAGGGTATGTCGAAAAACCCATCTCGTTTTCAAAATCGTCCTACATCGCTGTTTTACCTTTTTTGGTAAAGTTGGAGAAAATGAGATGGGAATTTTTTGACATACCCTAACTGTATTGACCCAAAATGCACAGTTCACACAGAGCTAGACATGGCAAGCATTTGAGGTTAAAAAGTATATAAATTGTACTCTAGATAAGACTCTTTTTCCTCAGCTGGGATTGTTAAGAGCCCTTTGAAGCTGCATTTTGGAAGTTCAAACTTGCAGGCACCATTGAAGTCCCCTATATGGAGAAAAATCCTGAAATGTTTGCCTCAAAAACACAATTTCCTTATGAATGAAGAAACACAGACATGAACATCTTGGATGACAAGGGGTGAGTAAATTATCTGTAAATTCGTAAGCAACCGTATATGTGTAGAGCCATTGGTTTGTTCATTCCTCACTTAAACACAATTAAACACAACATCACTAGATAATATTGCTGCACTGTTCTGTCTGGTACATAAGCAAAGGACAGAGAGAACAGACCATTAAATTAAATTCTGAATCCAAGTCAGGCAGAGAAACATAGCAACCCGTGGCTAAACAACAAATACATGCAATGAGGTCACCCAGCAATACCAGACTCAAAATCAATACGTACTGTAGCTTTTTATAAAAGGCAGAACCAGGAGAGAGTCACTTGTCTTGTTCTCTATATTTAACAAAAGATTTACAGCCCATGAGGCAAAAAGATGGCAATCCACTGTCGTCTATTCAGTGAGAGCGTGAAGAGATTTTACACCCTGACCAGTCATGTTAGATCTCCTGCTATGAACTCAACACTAGTATCAGAAGGCTAAACACATTTGACAAATTAGAATCTGTCTGTGATGGCTCGTAACATCTTAATAGCTCAAAAAAAATATCAATAATAAATCTAAAATAATCTATTTATTAGGGCCGGGACTTTAACGCGTTAATTTAGATTAATTAATTACACAAAAATAACACGTTAATTTTTTTTAACGCATTTTAATCGCACTTAATTTTGCACCGCGGAACGTTTCTCACTGGATGAGTTTCAGCGGCGGATACTGGAGCACCAACTAACAGAATGCGCATATCACCGCAGGACATCGAGCCTCAAGTATCACCTCAATGCTTTTACAGAAGGTCTACCTACCTATAGGGTACCTGAATTTCTGAAATGAAGGCTAGTATATTTCTAAATATCCCAGTGTTTCCCGTACCATCATCTTAGGGGGGCGCGTTTACAATGTCTCCTCCAAGAAAACGGACTGGATCGCGGACTCCATTCATAAAAACCGAATTTACTATAGCGCGGAATGCCACGTAAATTCGTCGATTTTTGGATTGATAAATCAAAAGTTGGTCTGTCACTTAATTCAAATCGCCATATGGACTAGTGTCTGAAAACTGAAATGCAAAAAGACCGTTTTAATATGAATCCTGCACTGTTTGCCTCTGTATGTTAGAATGGCAGAGACGCGTTTTTTTTATACTGCACGCGTGATGCTCCCGTTAATTTTTGGCATTTGTATCTCACATGAACAGATCTCAATCTCCAAAGCTACTGTCAGTGTCACTTTTAACGTTTCATTTGAGAAAACTAGCATCATATCATACTTTACACACGGCAACCTGTCAAAATAAAAGTACGGTTTAACATGAAACAGAGCAACATTCCTATTTAAATAGACAAAAAACAATATATATGATAAAAAATAAATATAACAACAAGATTAACCACTTAATTGTAGAAAAAAATACTATGATTATTATTATGTATTGATTTTAACAGAAAACCTCTGTTTGTTTGCCAAAAATTAAAAAGGTTTATTTTTCATTTGATTAAAAATAAATAAATGTTTATGCTTTCATTTGATTATGAGAAAAATTAAAACAATAATTTATTTAAAAAAAAAAAAAGCAAAAGATTGTAAAGCCCTATTGTTCAAAATGTTAAAATAGAGAGTTTTGGATTTATTTTTTAACTGAAATAAATGTTTTCGTTATGGGAAACGCTGTATCCTATTGCTACAGTTAATGGCAATATTGCACTGGTCTGTTGGACTTGGTTGAACAAAAATAAACTATATTTTGTTGCTTCAGTTTATGTATTCAGTCATTATTCAATGGTAACTAAAAATCCATATGAAAAAACTTACTTCTCAGTGTTCTCAGGTCAGATATTTATATGCGATTAAAATGCGATTAATTTCGATTAATTAATTACAAAGCCTCTGATTAATTAGATTAATTTTTTTAATCGAGTCCCGGCCCTACTATTTATACATGTAGTATCCAACACCACAGGAGCTGCTTGGTATGAAACAAAAAGAAAATCAATTAATTTAAAGATTTGATTCTAAACAACTCACACTGTCACTTACAGTCAAACAAAAAATATTCAGACACCAGATATATATATTTTTTAATTTCCTAGTGGGTATAGTAAACTGTGACATATTATACCCAAAAATTCTTCATACAGTTGACTACCAATAAAACTGATAAAAATGTGGGACCAAAGGTGTGATTTGACACTTTCACCTGACCATGTTTTGGTACCTTTCAAAGTTATCTGACATTATCAGGATGAATTTGTTCTGACACAGTTTAACTCTTGTATTCTTGTCATGTTTCATTACCATTTTCTAAACTATAGCGAATAAACTCATAAGGTGAGAATTTTTGAAGGTGTCTGAATAAATTTTAGTTTGACTGTAAATCATTGGTGATTATCAAGATGAATTTGTTCTGACACAGTTCAACTTTGAGTTCTTGTCATATTTTATTATCATTTTCTAAACTGTGATAATGTGAGAAATGGTGAAGGTTTCTAAATAAATTTAGGTTTGACTGTATATAAAAAACACAATGTTAATAACATTGTCAATAAAACTAACATCATACACAAATATATGAAATGTATTTTTCACAATAATTACTCCACATGCACACTTAAAGATATTCACTAGCCAATAGTGATGCTCTAATATTATAATTCTAACCAATACACTGCTAATTAATACTGATAAATGTCAATATTAAAATTTGACCATAATATTAATATTTTTTAAATATAAATATCTAATAATTATATACTATTTTGTCACTAAGAACACTTAGCCCCGGTTTAACAGACAAGGCTTTTAAGTTTATATGATTCTTTAGGGTCTTAATGAGAAGTCTATAACATACTTTGGTCTATAACATACCTTGTGTCATCACACTGACAAGAAGCTGAGAATGACCTGGTTTTAAAAAGGGGATATTACTTTTAAAGATTCAAAAAATACCACTGGGTGGACTTTTATCATTGTAGGGTGGTTGTGTACACAAACTGCCAACACACATTAATGTTCAAACAACATGGAAAAGTAAGTTTTGCATCCGACGACCCCCTTAACAATGTTACTAAATGTAGTGTTTTTAAGGATTAAAATCACAGGATTACAAGAATTGTTGAATAAAGTCACTATTACTAAAAGTATTCTCGCAGCTTTGTAAAATTACGGTTGAACCACTGATGTCCTATAGACTATTTTAACAATGTCCTTAAAGGAGTAGTTCACTTTCAGAACAAAAAAATTACAGATAATGTACTCACCTCCTTGTCATCCAAGATGTTCATGTATTTCTTTCTTCAGTCGTAAGGAAATTATGTTTTTTGAGGAAAACATTTCAGGATTTCTGTCCATATAATGGTCTTCTATGGTGCCCCCAAGTTTGAACTTCTTAAATATAGCTTCAAAAGGCTCTAAACGATCACAGCCGAGAAAGAAATGGTCTTATCTAGCAAAATGATGGGTTATTTTCTAAAAAAAAATTACAATTTATATACTTTTTAACCTCAAATGCTCGTCTTATCTAGCTCGGCAAGTATATGCTGTAAATGTTTTTCAGAAAATAACTGATCGTTTCGCTAGATAAGACCCTACTTCCTCAGCTGGGATCATTTACAGCCCTTTGAAGCTGCATTTAAACTGCATTTTGGAAGTTCAAACTCGGGGGCACCATAGAAGTCCATTGTATGCAGAGAAATCCTGAAATGTTTTCCTCCAAAAACACCATTTCTTTATGACTGAAGAAAGAAAGATATGAACATCTTGGATGACAAGGGGGTGAGTACATTATCTGTAAATTCTTGCTCTAAAAGTGAACTATTCCTTTAATGTGTTTCTGTGCCTTCACGGTGGAACACTCTTAAAAATAAAGGTGCTTTAAAGGTTTCTTCAAGCGATGCCATAGAAGAACCATTTTTTGGTTCCACAAAGAACCATCTTTTTCTTACCTTTTTATAATCTGAAGAACCTTCTTTCGCCACAAAGAACCTTTTATGAAACATAAAGGTTCTTCAGATGTTAAAGGTTCTGCATGGAACCATTTAGACAAAAAAGGTTCTTCTATGGCAAGGGTCACCAAACTTGGTCCTGGAGGGCCGGTGTCCTACAGAGTTTAGCTCCAACTTGCCTCAACACAGCTGCCTGGAAGTTTCAAGTATACATATTAAGACCTTGATTAGCTGGTTCAGGTGTGTTTGATTAGGGTTGGAGCTAAACTCTGTAGGGACACCAGCCCTCCAGGACCGAGTGTGGTGACCCCTGTTCTATGGCATCGTGAAGCACCTTTTTTTGTAGTGTAGCACCATTGCTGTCTATGGAGGGTCAGAAAGTTCTCGGATTGCATCAAAAATATCCTAATTTGTGTTCTGAAGATGAACGAAGGTATGGAACGACATAATTAATGACAGAATCTTCATTTTTGGGTGAAACATCCCTTTAATCTTCACATGAGATGGCGACTAGGATAAAAAGAATGGAAAAAATGACTATGAACAATTATCCAAATATCCAATATCGACTGATGCAATAATAAAAAAAAAAATCTAATATTGGTTGATAATCAATATGGCATTGGTTTTGTGCATCCCTAATAACAAGTAAAAATAGGATATGTCTGACCTCTCAGTAGAATGAGTTAGGTGGGCTTTTACTGTTGTGCCAAGTAAGTTTTTGGGAACTAAACCGACAGGGCCAGTTTTGTAGACACTAAAAACAGAAGCCAAGCTAATCCAACTACGAAGCCGAGTTGATCCCACATTGAAGTCAGAAATAGTACGACTTGGATTAATCAGTGTAAGGAAAATCCACTAAAGATCCATCTCTAATCGCAAGTATGAATTTTCATTTGAACTGTTCAGGGATGCAGAACCCTGAAAAGATGTCAAAAAGCCAAATGCGCTCTTTAACTTTAGCACATTTCAATTCATCAAGGAATTCTTCATCCCCTACACTCATCATATTGTCACAGTGACCTTAGCAAGGCTAGAAACACTTACAACAAAATACAGTTCACAAATCAAAGCAACCTTGAACACGGACATGAAAGAAACGGGACGAGAAAGAAAAACAGGAAGATGTGCAGGGACATGCTCCCAAACACACAGGCCATCAGAGCTCTTACACACACCGCTTGATACACACAATTCAGCCTTTCAGGGCACACATCACAGGCTCTTTTCAAATGCATGGAGTGTGGGTGTATGGAGCTCACATAGAAACGAAAAGTTAAGGTCATGAGCACACAAACACATCTAGCAGGGTGGCTAGAGACTGAAATGCATGTGCACATCTTTACAGTCACAATAAAGACATTTCTAATGTCATCCGAAGTGACAAGTGCTACTGACTGGGTCAGAAATGGCATAAGGGTTGACAATTCAAAACCATTATTTTTTTAACCATCATGCCTATATATTTATTTGCAATAATACATTTGTATACTAAAAAAAGAACATGCATAACATTGTGTGAGTGGTTCAATCAGCCATGTCAGCTGGCACAACAAAAACCCAAGATGCATCAAAATAACTGGTTTGATGAAGCTTTCATAAGACATTGAATACATTAAAACAGCCTTTAATCATTGCATAGTGCAATGGCTAAAATCACAATGTCAATTAATGCAGTATATGATTAATCATGCAGCCTGAGGCTTTGCTGTCATTACTGTGTTCCCATTTAGAGAGAGAGAGAGAGAGAGAGAGAGAGAGAGAGAGAGAGAGAGAGAGAGAGAGAGAGAGATCAATGTACTAGGCTCTTTCGTTGCTTGGGTTTGGCTCTACCCTTGAATGGACCGCAACTATGGAAAGGTGAGTGTTTCCATGGCAACTAGCCGACAGGTACAATTTTAGCCCGCCAAAAAAGAGCACAGCCCATAATGATCTACGGCTCAGAAAATCGTCACATTAAGTGAAGATGAAAAAAGAACATTTGATAAATCTATCCTTTTATAGCTGTCTTTCGGTTGGGCCGTGAATTGTTATCAAGCAGTAAATCTGTGCTGTATGTGTATGCGATGGAGGGCAGCAGTGGTTCAAATCAATAAACAGCTGAAAACTGACCCTAAACAACACAAAGAGTGAAGGGGCACAGGACAGTAATGACCCTACTGTATATTCTGTATATTCAAATGTGATTTTCATTCATTTCCAAACCATCCCATATTTAATATTTCGTTGTCTAAAATATTTGCTTGAGGTCAGAGACAGACAAAAAAGAAAGACAGTAATTACAGTGTCACTATTTATTTATTTTTTAGGTTATTATATCTTTCAAAATTCATTGAATGGGGACAGAATGACATTTAATTATAAAAATACAAATATGAGCATTTGTTGCATCTCAAAAAACATAATAAAAACATCTAAAAAAATAATACTACTGTATTTATAAAAATGCACACAATGTTTAGGTCAAATGACAGCAGCTATAAACCATTTAAAACAAGGCGGACAAATGTAACCGTTTGTGAAAACCAAAACACAGCAATTAAAATTAGCTATAAACCATTTCATAAATGTAATTTCAAAACCATTCATATATGTAAACCATAAAACATAATGGGCATCACCATTAAATGTCAACTGAATAGCGTGTTCAAAACAAGCTCAAATCCAAAGTCTAAAGATTGGATAGATTCACTTACATTTAATTATGTGGAAACCCAGCTCCATCAATCCATTCTCATGCCACTAATGTGTCCGAGCACATTTCTGTGTTTCCGACTTGAATTTGCGTTTTGCTACATGGACCGACAAGGGGAATTCTGTGGGATCTCTGGCTTCCGTGCCGCGTGCTGGAGAGGGAACTTCCCATGGGATAACTGATAACACACCTCCTAACTCACACGCCCCATTTAAACAGACAGTGCTCCCTTTCCCACATCAAACTCCATAACATTTTAACTTTCCGGTATCACATCCCACGCCTCTTGGAGTGACCGTAGTTTCACTTCCTGATTAAATATTTGGTCCCATTTTTATATTAGGTTGCTTACTACTGTCTTCTTACATCAAAAAATAAGTACAATACTTATCGTTGATCCTATTGTATTCTCCTAAATTATGCAGTCAATTAATAGACACAGCATAAACATTATTAATTATATAAGTAATATGCACACTAATGTATGTGGTAACAATCTATACATGCAGTAATTAGCTGCAAAACACTTTAGGTAATTATAGGAAAATATATAAAGGCCTGTTTGGACAGGTATACTGTCTTTTTTTTAAACATTGTGATTAGACATTATATACATAGAATTGTAACAGAAAATAAAGGAAGTGTGCAGGGTCCAAAACATAAAACATTTCCTGATCTATTATTATGTGCCTAGCAAAGAAAGGACATGACATCAAGACTAAAATATGCGGAACAAGAAGGGGAAAAAGCACCGCAAGACAACATTTGAAGGAGTTAAAAAGGTCACTCAGACATTCACTATTTGTAGGAGTCAAAAACATTTACACACAGATTAACTGACACACAGTTAGATATAGCTGAAGTAAAAAAATACACACACCTTGCAGAATCTGCTAAATGTTAATTATTTTACCTAAATAAGAGAGATCATACAAAGTGCATGTTATTTTTTATTCAGTACTGAACTGAATTAGATATTTTATATAAAAGACATTTACATATAGTCCACAGGAGATAATAATAGTTGAATTTATAAAAATGGCCCATTTCAAAAGTTTACATACACTTGATTCTTGTTTTATTTATTTATTTTTTGTTTGTTTTGTTTTGTTTAGTGAGAGTTGTTTATGAGTCCCTTGTTTGTCCCGAACAGTTAAACTGCCAGCTGTTCTTCAGAAAGTCCTTCATGTACTAAAATTCGTTGGTTTTTCAGCATTTTTGTTTATTTGAACCCTTCCAACAATGACTGTATGTTTTGAGATCCATTTTTTCACACTGAGGACAACTGAGAGACTCATATGCAACTATTACAGTTTCAAATGCTCTCTGTTGCTTCAGAAGGAAACACAATGCATTAAGAACCAGGGGTGTAAACTTTTGAACAGAATGAAGGTGTCCACATTTTATAAATAATTTATACTTATTTTGCCTAAATACTGTATCACACACACATATAGTACTGCCCTTTAGAAGCTACAGAAGATACATGTTTCCCAGAAGACAAAATAAACCCTAGTTTTACCCTGATCTTCAAATTCAAAAGTTTTCACCCCCAGCTCTTAATGCATTGTGCTTCCTTCTGAAGCATCAGTGAGCATTTGAAACTTCTGTAATAGTTGCATATGTACATTAGTGTATTAACTATTATGTATAATAGTTGCAACTGTATATTAGAATATTAGATTCATAACTAGCAGGTGTTTCAGTTAGCACGCACACAATAGCCTGTAGGTCTTCAATCTTTTAGGCCAAGTAGCCCTTGATGGGCATGTTATAAAAACACTGCATGAGTAAATATTTGCATTTTTAGTTATGATGTAATTCCATTAAAATAATTAATAATGATGTATTTGTACATTTTGATTTTACGTGAAGACAGAAAAAAAAAATATATATTTTTTTTTTTGCATGGTTGAAATGAACTTGATATTCAGGTTTTTTTTACAATATATTTTGGAATTTGTTCAGTTATTTTGAGATCAAACAATACTTTCACATTCCTACAATAGGACCAACATTTCCATCCGAATTCTGGATGCTTAGAAAAACAGACCTCTCCATCATTTATTTAATTTTTAGCTCATTTTGTGCATAAAGTAAGAGAGGGAGGATATGATTCAGCTTTCATGCAAACGCTTTACACACAATCTCCTGCCCTCGCATCTAAGATTAACACGCGGGCCAAATGGACAATTTCACAGTTATATCGTGGCAGAGAAACACATAAGCGATGGATGTCAGCCTCTCCATATGCATATAAACAAAAAGGAAATAAAGATGCAGTTGGTGCCAGGATGGAAAACAGAGAGTGAAGGATGCTGGGAAAATTCAACACAATGACAGACTGAAGGAAGACATGTCATTCTCAAGAGAAATGGGCTAAATGTGCTAAACAGCAAACAAATTAGCCTTGGCCTGAACGAATTCTGTCTGAATAAAGCAATGCCACACATACACACACGCCTTTGTCTTATCACAAGCAAACAGTCAAGCCCTTGGTGTTTACTGGGCATCTGGTTAAAGGCTAACCAAAGGTTGTTTTGGACTGGCCACTTCCTTGTTTCAAACTCACACTCACACACACGCACACGCTTAATGACTCGCCAAGCTAAAAGAGATTATAAAACTAAAATCTGTGACCCTAGTCCTTCCTTTTTGCTTTGAACAACTACACATACTGGGAAATCCTGTTGGAAGCTCATTTACATATAGAATAACTACATAGAGAATCACTTAGCTGATTACAGTTGTCTCATTTTGTACATTTGGCTATGCTAATGTAATTTTAAATAACACAAAGATACCATAGTTTGAATAGACTATAAAATGCTTAGCGTTGTTTTCTCTTGCTCATGTGAATCATTCATGTGCGTACATGTCTACGTGTGTTTACTCTCAGTGTCAAATTTACGTCAAAGAAGGTATTTTTGCACAATTAAGTGATTTGTTTCTTTTCCTGAAACACTTTTCTCTGAAATACTTTTTCTGTAGATGAAAACAAAGCACATGCACAAACATGCAACCTTGGAAAGGAAACATTCCAGACAAGTTCTTTCATGCCCATGAAAACATAAAAAGGAGAACACAAAAGAAGAAAGAGAGAGACACAGAGAGAGAGAGAGAGAGAGAGAGAGAGAGAGAGAGAGAGAGAGAGAGAGAGAGAGAGAGAGAGAGAGAAGCAGGACGTTGAGGTTGAAGCATGAAGTCCTCACTGACCTTCGACAAGGACAGGATAGAGAGAACAGACATGACAAAGACATGTTTTTATATATATATATATATATATATATATATATATATATATATATATATATATATATATATAAGGGGTGGGCATAGATTAATTTTTTTAATCTAGATTAAATTTTGGAATTAATATAGATTAATCTAGATTAAAATGGCTAATTTGAATTCTGCTGAAGGCATTCAGAATATGTGTGCTACCCAAATAATGACTAAAAGTAAGTCTTTGAGAATGGATCATAAAGCTCATAAAGCTGTTCTATGATAATTTGTTGATGAAAATAAATTATGTTCAATTAGATGTACTTGTGTTTACTAACTAACTAACAATGAAATTATTTTTTCTACCTATAGATTGTGTTTTTTTAACGTCAACACCTACCCAACCCATTACATGTTACACCGTACTTTTATTTTGACAGGTTGCCGTGAAGTTTCTGTGTACACAGTATGATATGATGCTAGTTTTCTCAAATGAAACGGTAAAAGTGACACTCACAGAAGTTTGGGCGATTGAGTTTATCTGTTCATGTGAGATGAAAATGCCAAAAATTACCGGGAGCGTCACGTGTGTTTCAGTATGCGTGTAGTAAAAGCTCGTCTCCGCCATGCATACGTACAGCTAGGCAAACGGAACATATCGGATTCATATTAAAATGGTCTTTTTGCATTTCACTTTTCACATACACTAGTCCATATCGCGATTTGAATTAAGTGACAGACCAACATTTGATTTATGAATCCAAAAAACGACGAATTTACGTGGCATTTCGCTATAGTAGATTCTGTTTTCATGAATGGAGGACGACGCGATCCCGTCTGTGTTTTGGCGGAGGAGACTTAAACGCGCGACCATATTCTATAGTCTTCGGTATACATCCGCGTTAAACTATCAAGGTGAAAGTCATCATAGCTTGCGTAGTTTAGACCCAGCTCCCAACCCAAATTTGAGAATAGATTAACGGCGATATTTTTTTTATCGCACGATAAGAGTTTCACGTTAACGCAGCACGTTAACGCCGGTAACGGCCCACCACTAATATATATATATATATATATATATACAGGGATTAAATTGGGCCGGGGCCGTCCGGGGCTGAGCCCCGGCACATAGATTGCAGGACTCGACACTTCATTAACGCTACAAGTACCCTAACCAGATTACAATATCAATAACAAAAAATAACCAGCCAATCACCAAAACGCAAGCCAAAATCACGACACTCTACCACATAAACAGCTAATTCAATTGCACGTAAATAAATGCAAATATTCTTTATAAACACAGAGTAAAGACACTATATGTTTCCATCCAAAAAATGCGAATTTAACTTATGCGCAAAACTGGAATATCACATAAAACATGTGCGCATAAAGCAACACAGGCAATACTGGTATCACCGAGGGGAAAGGATGGAGGTAAGTTAGTTCGTAAGAGTTTCCCCACATTCCCACGCTTTTCTTCGTTTTTGAATAGCTTGTAAATGCCGGTGCATGAGCATTTTACTTTTAATTTCGAATTCGGCGTCAGTTGATTGAATGGACGACAACAAAACAGTACGAGTAACTCACTTAGTCTATATTAAACACAGAATTATTAATTTATTAACAAAAATAAAATAACTGTTAAATAACTTACACAAAGTGTATTTATATATATTAAAAAAACAGGCCTAAATCAGCAAACACAGTGGAATAAATAAGAATCGAATGTTCTTCCAATGAGCTTCCAAAATCACCTTTTAGATAAACGGCAACAGTCAACAGGCCTTTTTAAAATCCAAAATATACTCGACTCCAGCCGCAGATCTGTGATGCGACTGTTGAGCAGCCGTGTTCAGTTCAGTGTTTCTCTAACTGAACTAAATTATTTTTATTACTATAAAATAATCAAAACGCCGTGGTGGGCAAGTGACGAAACTGGTGAAGGAAACATTTCAGAATGACCAATACAACATTTCTGATGCTGTGCTACAAGATGGGTCTGCTGGTTAGTCGAGTTATCCTGTTCTATCAGTGCAGAGTCACATGATTTTTTTAATACGCATGGAGGAATTTATTCGGTAAAAGTGTTTCCATCCTAGTTTATGCGCATTTATTCTTATATCGGATAAAAAGTTTATCCTACTCAGTTGTGCGCATACGTTTTTTATGCGCATTGTTAGAATTTATGCGCATTTTCGCGTTTCCATCCAGAGATTTTGTATGCAATGTTCCAAAATGCGCATAAAAATATATGGATGGAAATGTGATGCGGTCGTGGCGTCGGCTTCCTTTTAAATATGTTTAATGATTGCGCCAGATGCGCCCACGCCCATTCAAACAGTAAGTTCAAAACGGCTCTACAGAAAAAAAAAAAAAGAAAAGAAAAAAAAACCGTCCGATTTCATGAGAGGTTGCGGAGAATCATTCAGCGTTCATTTCTATTTCAGCAGCAAAAATAATTTCAAAGACCGCTAACCCAAAGCGCATTTCAAAGCAACTAGACGATTCATTGCTGAATAATTTGTTCTGTAATTTGTCTTGAACAAATCAGTTGAGTCAAAGTTTCATTATCCAATGCACAAACATCTGATAAATCAGTCGAACTGAATCGAACAATAATGAATCGTTGAACAACTTACTCATTAGACACTTGCAGTCACCTACTGGTGTTTTAATTTGGTTTAAAAGTATAATCCCCCATAATTTCTTGTGTAGGCTATATAAAAAAAATACTTAACAATCTTAGCAACACTCTCAAAACAATCCTAACATTATTTAATTCAGTTGTTCATATTTCATATTATGTAATAGAATTTATAGATCAAATGTAAGAATTTTAAATGAAACATGAAGTATTAATGAAGTTAGGGGGAGAATATAAATGTTAAAAAAGTTCCCTTGAATGAAATATAAAAAATATGCAGATTTATGTCACATCTGATAGTAAACCGATGAGAACATTGCTTCAGAATAAATTATATATATATATATATATACAGGGGTTAAATTGGGATTTGTTATGTGGGGGGGCTCTATGGTGGCAGGCTATATATATATATATATATATATATATATATATATATCTAGATTAATCTAGATTAAAATGGCTAATTTGAAGGCATTCACAATATGTGTGCTACCCAAATAATGACTAAAAGTTAGTCTTTGAGAACGGGTTCCTCAAGCCAGGTGTCGCATTAGACCAGGCGCTCATCTCCTGTTTCCAAAATGCATTACAAACTGCTTGACAATTGCATTTACAACACAATTAACTATACAAACTTGTGTAACCAAGTACTTCTGCGCAAAAGGCTGTACGACGTGCGCGTTCCCGTAAAATACACAGGCGCGCAGGTATGGATAGCCTATCTGCGTGCATAGTCTTCCAATAAACTGCGTTGCTTTTAGAAGCGTCAATTCAGTTGTTGCATATAGTTTAATGTCTTTATTTCGGGATTATCAAAGTAAATTATAACTCAAACTTGAGATTTTACTGGGGCACAGCAGATTTTCACTGGGGCACGTGCCCCGGTAAAAAGGGTCTAACAACGCATGCACCTGCCCTGAAGCGGCTTCATAACTGCATCCATGTCTGCGCGTCTCATTTGATGTGGTCATTTCACAGAAGTTGAAGACTCGTTCTCGCCTCCTACAGTGCAATTCGACTAGGTATACGTCATCAGTGCTAAAATATCAAAGTGAAAGTCATCATATCTTGCGCAGTTTAGACCCAGCTCCCAACCCGACTTTGAGAATAGATTAACGGCGATATTTTTTTTATCGCGCGATATGAGTCTCACGTTAACGCAGCACGTTAACGCCGATAACGGCCCACCACTAATATATATATATATATATATATATATATATATATATATATACACTTTTAAGCCACAAATGCTCATTTTGCACTAGCTCTGCGATGTCTTCAAGCATTATGTAATTAGTCTGGAAAAGTTACGCACGGTTAGTTCTTTGTCTGTGTACTTTTGACTGTTTTCTTTTGACTGAAGACAGAAAGACATGAATATCTTGGATGACATGGGGGTGAGTAAATAATCAGAAAATGTTTTTATTCTAAAAGTGAACTAACCGTTTAACGGGGGCTTGGGACATAAATGCTGCAGCACTGGTAAACAATCTATTATAGCTGTCACAAATAATGAAATGAAAAGTGTTGATTGCAGTATTACATTTAGATCTGCTCATGTTGCATCATTATTCTTTTGACGCATGTTTACAGTGTTGCGCATTATAACCAATTACACACGATTCTGTTGAGCTTATGAATGCCATGGCCAATCAGAGGTGTTTTGATTAGTCATCGTTGAAATGTTGGAGTTTTGTTCAGTGTGCTCACTGGCTGAATTCTGCTCTCTTGCAAACTCTCTCATCATAAACAAGTGCAGATGTACATACGATGAAATTGTGAGACTACTTCATCAAACAGGTTATAGACAGCTTCTCTGATTATCACATGTTTTTTTTTTTTTTTTTTGAGAGTGCTAAAACTCACGCTAGACTGAAGTATGTCCAAATTTTCTTTGATAATGTATGTAAATAAAACTCAAAACTCAAATTGTGTAACATATACAATGTAATAAATGTAACCCTGGATAACAAAACCAGGTAGCAAAAATACACTATATGGGTTAAAATTAACTTTTTGTATGCCAAAAATCATTAGGATATTAAGTAAAGATCATGTTCCATGAAGATATTTTGTAAATTTCCTTCCATAAATATATCAGAACTTAATTTTTGATTAGTAATATGCATTGCTAAGAACTTCATTTGAACAACTTTAAAGGCGGTTTTCTCAATATTTTGATTTTTTGCACCCTCAGATTCCAGATTTTCAAATAGCTGTATCTCGGCCAAATACAGTGCCTTGCAAAAGTATTCCTACCCCTTCATTTTTGTCACATTTTGTTTTGTTGCAGCATTATGTTTAACTGCTTTATATTAGTTTTTCCCCACATCAGTTTACACTCCATACACCATAATAATGACAAAGCAAAAACCAGATTAGCAAATTTTACAAATTTATTAAAAATAAAATAAGTACATTGCATAAGTATTCATACCCTTTACTCAGTACATAGTTGAAGCACCTTTACAACCTCAAGTCTTTTGGGTATGATGTGACAAGCTTTGCACATTTGCATTTGTCAATTATCTGCCATTCTTTTCCTCTCTTTTCACCTCTTTTTTTCTGAACTCTTCCCTAGATCATTGCCTTAACGCAAGTCTGTCACTGAGCTCTACAGGCAGTTATCTTGACCTCAGGACTTGGTTTTTGCTCTGCTATGCATTTTCAGCTGTTAGACCTTTTCTGAGAGGTGTGTGCCTTTCTAAATCATACTCATTCAAATGAATTTGCCACAGTTTAACTCCATTTGAAGTGTAGTAACATCTAGAAGCAATGAGAATGCTCCTGAGCTAAATTTCTAGAGTCCCAGAAAAGGGTATGAATACTTATGCAACGGGATCTTTTCAGTTTTTTATTTTTAATACATTTGCACAAATGTTAAAAACCTATTTTTTGCTTTGCCATTATGGAGTAGGGAGTGTAGATTGATGTGGGAAAAAAGTAATTTAAGTAGTTTAACATAAGGCAACAATGTGAAAAAAATGAAGGGGTATGAATAATTCCGCAAGGCACTGTGTACCCTATCCTAACAAACCATACATCAATGGTAAGCTTATTTATTCAGCTTTCAGATTATGTATACATCTCAATATCAAAAAAATGTACCCTTATGACTGGTTTTGTGGTCCAGGGTCACACATTATATATAATAGTGTATAAAGGATAATTATACATTTAACATTATATAAATAATAAATACCAACTTGACTCATGTCAATAAAACACATTAAACTCAAAGTGATTATGAGATGAAAAGACTTACAATTGTACAGCATGCTTCATTTCTCTGCATTTGTCTCTACTCTCTCTCTATGTTTGCAATTTACGAATTACATAACCGCAGTTGGCCACCCTGCCCAAGCCAGGCCATTAACTATGCAGTCCGTCCATCTATTCATCTCTCATCCCTCATTCCTCCTCCCTTTTCCATCCATCCATTCCATCTACCCGCCTGGAAAAGCCGCTTACACACACTAGGCCAAAATAGAAAATAACACAAGTAGCACACATGTACAAACACTCATAGACATGCCGGGACCGCCCGAAAATCTACATACAGGCCTTTACAAGCAAAGACATCCATTCCCAGACGTGCAAGTGATTGGATTATTGATAATTTTGTGTAAATATTCCACTGAAAGCTGGCCGTTTGTAGTGTGGCATCCTGTAAAATCTTTGGATCTCAGGCAGTGGGTCCAAAAATGGGTCAGACATGTGTTCAAAGACAGCAGGGAACAACAATGATGCTAAATGCAAATAATAAGGTGCAAATAACCGTATAGTTAAAGCTGCAAAATAAATAAGCATATACACCTTTTAAAAAAAGAGGAGAAACACTTGCCGTTTCTGTTGTTCATATTTTGGCGCAAAATATTCATCTGTCACTTGGTAGACTCCAGCCAAATTACACATATGCCAGCATAGACAGATTGTGACACATGCCCTCATCCCCGAAACCATGAAGAAAAGTATGCAAGGTATTAAAAAAAAAAAAAACTACAGACTACACTGAATACACGTTAGCTTGCAGCAACAAAACTTGTGCCAACCACAATTTGTTTTGTGCTTTGAATTACTGGCTGCTGAGCATGGAAGCCTGTTTCTGCCTCAGTGATTATATATATATATATATATATATATATATATATAAAAAAAAAAAACATTAAAAGTGTATTTCTCAAAGGTTGTCATGTTGTGAAATATAAATAATTCTAATAAAATAATAATAATACATTTTTTATCTCTGACAGGTAAACAGGAAGCTTATTATCATTTGAATTTTATTCAAATTAATAACTGTAGCTATTGTTGTGCCCACAGTAATATTATCAAATGTCATGTTTATCTTTTAAGCAGAGAAGGTACAGTGTTGGGTCACCACTCAATGTCTATTGTAAAATCTGGGTCTCAGCAAAACCATTGGAGAAGCAGCACAGCTGTAGAGAAAAGCTCTCAACTCCCAGCCAGCACACACATATTTTATTCATGTTGCCAGTTAAAGAGACAAGACACAATGTGAAGGGACGATGACAATCTGACAGTTTCTGTCAGCACAACAAGTATAAACGGAAAATGTGTTTCTAGTACTGTACCTATAGAAAAGCTGCATATAAACGCACTGAAATAAGTGGTTTTGTGGTTAAGATCTGACGTGAGCTGGTGCTGCCGTCATGTGTAGGGATCTGACTCACCTCAGACTCCAGCTGGACAATTGATAAGATGACTATTTATCGTTTTAACTAGCAGACATTTCAGGAAAAGTATCCGTGGCTTCTTACACAGAGAAAAAAAAAAAGAGTTTCCAACTCATCCTTGTTTTCTTAACTTGTTTGTCTGTCCTGGCCATGTTCGTTCCTGCCTCGTAGGACAGAAATAACAGCTCTAAAACGTCTCGATAAGATTCCTCCGTATTTATCCTGATGCATAACACTTACAAATATGGTAGCATTCCATTCTGAGTGTGTCCTACATGCAACACAGATCAGAGAAAATAAACAGGCTTTCTATGCCAGCAACTAACACAGAGCCTTTCTGTCCATTGGTTTATGTTCCTATTCTCTATTCACCTCCGAGACATCTTTTTTTACCCAGACACTCTGGTCAGGTTGAGCATTCAGGGGTGACCCTCTCCTAAAAAGAAGATGCCCTACCACCCTCCTTATGTTCCAGGAGAGCAGAGCAGTAGACACGCCTCAGCGGCGCACAACAAATCAATAGATGAGAGAGATTGGTCATGACAGTGCAATTAGAGAGTGACTGAGAGAAAACCAGGCTAGGGGGGAAAGAGAGATGGGCTTGATTTACAGAGTCTAATGCAAGTTTCGAAAACATTTTTGGACACTACAGTTTTCTCTAGTCTTTTTTTATTTATTTTTATCCTCCACTCGAATCCGTTCTCCGTCTTTAATTTTCCGTTCCAGCACAGCTGAAGAGACGTCGAACAACAGCTGGTACTGAGGAGACACTCTCCTCTCATTCCTCCCCTCTTTTTTCACACCATCTCTCATTCGCTTTCTACTCTGTTTAGAGGTGTTTGTAAAATAAATAAATTTGCCTTACACATTCTCTGCTATAATACAAGAGCTTTTACTTTTTCCATCTGTGTACATGTTGCCATAAACAATCTGATTTCTGACGCGTTTCTTTTTGATTGGTTTTAACTATGTGTTTATCGTACAACTAAAGTAGAACTGTACACAGTAGAATTAACATTTCGTCACCTTAGAATTATAAGGTTCTATCTGCATTCTGAGCACTTTTGAGATATTGAGCTCCAAAGTTTTTGCATTCCATTGACTTCTGTAGATAGAACCATTTTTGTTTTCTAAAAAAAAGGCCCCAAATGTACACAGCTTACAAAAGAAACATCAAATAATGTAAATAAGCTGTACAGAATAAGAATATGTGAATAACTCAATTTTGACAAAAATGTCAGATAGAACCTTATAATTCTAAGGTGACGATTTGTTAATATAATATAATATAATATAATATAATATAATATAATATAATATAATACAATACGTGACCCTGGACCACAAAACCAGTTACAAGGGTCAATTTTTGGAAATTGAGATTTATACATCATTTTATTTATTACATTTATACTTTTCATTGATGTATGGTTTGTTTAGGATAGGACAATATTTGGCAGAGATACAACTATTTGAAAATCTGGAGGTTCCAAAAAAATCTAAATATTGATAAAATCTCCTTTAAAGTTGTTCAGATGAAGTTCTTAGTAATGCATACTACTAATGAATTTTTTAATTTTGTGAATTTTGATAATTTTGATATATTTATGGTAAGAAATGTACATAAATGTGATCTTTACATAATATCCTAATGATTTTTGGCTTAAAAGGAAAATCGATCATTTTGACCCATACAATGTATTTTTTAGCTATTGCTACAAATTTTGTGGTCCAGGGTCACATAAAAATAAATAAATAAATAAATAAAATAAAAAATAACGCAAAATTTGGTTAAAAAAAACAAACATCCACATGCGTCCCGAGTTTGAATCCCATTCGAGGACCACCCCCTCTCTTTGCTTAGATATATATACTATCCTATAATAATATAGGGGAAAAAAAACGCAAAAATAAATCTAAAAAATATATATTAAAAAATACAGCCTAATTGAAATCAAAAATATTATTTAATATGAGTATATGTAAACGGCAAAATGTTTACATTCACAAAATGTGGGAATAGAATAGAATAGAACTAGTTGAAATGAAGTAAAATTATTAATACTGTATGACTGAAGGTTTGACCAATGAATGTCCAGAGCTTTTCTATGACCTTTCCAGTCATTTGCGATTATTCAATAAGGATGCTAAAAAACAATTTTGATTGAGCTTGAGTGAATTGTGATTCATTTACAAAACAGACACACACAACTTGCAAGGAAATCTGACTCCACTAGCACGATACTTAACAAATTGAATATTTTACAACATAACTAGAAAACTTTAAAAATCCCTGATATTAGGTAGGTTTTTCATGACCATAGGACATACAATTAGGTTCCACCAATGACAGCAATTGTAAGGGTCAGATGAGACAGAAAAAGCTCCTTGAGGATACAGATAACGGAGAGTCGGCTTGCATGGTATGCAGAAGTAATTTATCATTAATCAATCTCTAAATCTATAAATCCAGGGAGGGAGATGCTCGTGAGACACGGTGAGCCTCAGTGTTATGAATGAGAGCAGCTGTTCGGCTGAAATATAATTACAGACACACACACACACACACACACACACACACACATACACAAGCTGACAGGTTGAGAGAAGTTCATAACCTCAAGTCATCTAAAAAAAAAAAAACACAACAACCACAAGTGACTGGCATCTTCTTCACAAATCTTTTTAATAACCACAAGAACGACACACCCTCCATCATCCAGAATAAACTTTAAATTGAAGTTTAATTGAATCAGATGCAGCCATTTAAAAATCTTAATGCAGATGTGCTGCTGCTGGCCACAGTGACTCCACACTAAAATGGCATCAGAATATAACCACATGAGTCCAGCGACCCAGAACATCTAATGTGACCAACGTCCCCCATCACAGCCACTGTCAGCAACAATTACAAACAAATACATTACAAAACACTCCCAGATCACAGCATGTGAACATACAAGTGTGTGTGAGAGAGACTTCTTGTTTGCACAATCACATTATATTTGAATATGAAAACATTCCGAGCCAAAAAAGGATGAGGAGTCAGTCTGATCACTCACCGGTCATCATGTGAATTCAGCGCAGCGGCCGGACACTGGAGAGAACGAGGGAGGACAGAAGATAACTCTGAAGGGGAAGGGATCTGTTGGGCAGCTCTCACAGCTCCATTTTTCCCTTTTCCGGCACTGAGCGCTTCCCTCTCCCTGCTTCTCTCTCTCTTGCTCGCTCAGCACTGAGCAGCCCAACCGCTGCCGGTTGTTTTCTGGGGAAGGCGGAGCAGAGAAAAATCTCTCTCTCTCTCTCATGTTCAGCCCTTTCTTTCACCCCCACTCAGTCTTTCTCTCTCTCTCTCTACTGCCCTCTTGTGCTCTCTCTGTTGCTCATTCTCCCTTTTCCTTCCATATTTTTTCCCACTGTCCTACTTCCTCTGCTCAGAGTTTTGGATGTCGTGTAAATGGCTTTACCCTCTCCCGCAGACAAAACCAGATATGCACAAAAATGTGAATCTCATATGCATGTCTTTGTTAGTCAGATGACTGCCTTTCATCCCAAATCAATACTCACAGATGGCTGTGACAGAGTACACAGCGTATAATCAACCAAAACAAAATTTTCTCCAATACTAAATGAAACGGGCAATTTTAGAAGCAGCCCTGCCAACAGTCATCTTCTAGACTTAAGCTCAGAAATCAGCATGTAAACAGTCTGAAATGTTCACAGCAGGTTTGTGAAGTTTTTAAATCTTAGCTAACAGTTGGGAGAGTGAAAACTACATATAAACTATCATTTAAGGGTTATTATTACACACTTAAAAATAAAGGTGTTTCAAAAGATTCTATAGCGATGCTATAGAAGAACCATTTTTGCTTCCACAAAAAACCAATCAGTCAAAGTTTTTTTAAAGAACCATTTCTTGCTTACCTTTTTATAATCTGAAGAACCTTATTTGCCACAAAGAACCTTCAGATGTTAAAGGTTCTTTATGGAACCATTTAGACAAAAAGGTTCTTCTATGACTTTGTGAAGCAGAGTGTAGTAGGATTTTTTTTTATGAGTCTCCTCTTGTTCAAAAATACTGTAAAACATTTTTTCTATTTAAATATTTGATATAATATTATCAAAATACTATTTGAAAAGGCTGTTCTGCTCACTAAGCCTGCATTTATTTGATCCAAAGTACAGCAAAAGCAGTACAATTTTGAAATATTTTTACTATTTAAAATAACTGTTTTCTATCTGAATATGTTTTAAGATGTAATTTATTCCTGTGATTTCAAAGATTATTTTTTTTGCATTACTACTCCTATGTCCTTCAAAAATCATTCTAATATTCTGATTTGCAAAGATTTATTATTATTATTACTATTGTTATTAAGTTCAGAGAATGTTCAGAGGAACAGCATTTATCTGAAATATAAATCTTTTGTAACATTATAAATGTCTTCTTTGAAAAGTCTCTTCTGCTCACCAGGCCTGCATTTATTTGATCCAAAGTACAGCAAAAAGTACAATTTTAAAATATTTTGGAATATATTTTAAGATGTAATTTATTCCTGTGATTTCAAAGATTAATTTTTTGCATTACTACATGTCCTATTTCCTTCAGAAATCATTCTAATATTCTGATTTGCAAAATCAGCTGTTAAAAAAACATTTATTATTTCTTAAGTTCAGAGAACGTTCAGAAAAACTGCATTTGTCTGAAATATAAATCTTTTGTAACATTATAAATGTCTGTTTTCATTACTTTTGATCAATTTACAGCATCTTTGCTAAATTAAAGTATTAAAATTTATAATTTCTTTTTCCTCCAAGTTTATAATGTTACAAAAGCTTTTTATTTCAGATAAATGCTGATATTTGGATCTTTCTATTGACCAAAGAATCCTGAAAAAAAATGTTTTTAATACTAATGATGATGATAATAATGGTGATAATAATAATACTAATAATAATAATAGCATATTAGAATGATTTCTATAGAATCATGTGACACTGTAGACTGGAGTAATGATGCTGTAAAATCACAAGAATAAATTACATTTTAATATATATTCAAATAGAAAACAGTTATTTTAAATATTAAAAATATTTCAAAATTGCACTGTTTTTGCTGTACTTTAATACACTAATTTAGCACTTAAGGAACATTTCTCATTATTATCAATACTGAAAACAGCTGTGCTGCTATATTTTTTGATGGAAACAATTTTTTTCAGCATTTTTAATTAATACAAGGTTTAAAAAAAGCAAGCTTTTGTAACATTAAAATGTCTTTACTATTACTTTTGACAAATTTATTTCATCCTTACTAAATCAAACATTAATTTCCTACTGACCGCATGCTTTTGAACATTAGTATTGGCTATATGAAATACAAAAGTACACAAAATTAAAATGCATACTTTAAAATACTGTAAATTTAATTTAAAACACATTGTTCTAATATAATTTATCATTTGAAGAGCTATGTTTAAGGTTAAAACCAATCAATAAGGACTATTTTGGTCTTTTAAGTTTTGAACAAATCATTACGGTAAATGATTCAATGACTTACTCAAAGACATGTACTTGTTTCATTTCTGAATAAATCAATGCTTTGAACATTGGTTTGTTTGAGCGAATGACTCAATAAGATCAATGAGAGTATACACAGAAAAGCGGAGTAATAGAAACAGTGAAAAGCCCCAGTGCTGCTAGCCAATCAAATTCAAGGACTGTTGTGTAGCTGTACAAGTGTTAAGAAGAAATGTTACCACAAATGGCTACAAATGGCTAGATAGTTACAATAATTGAATAATTTTAATAACTATTTGTTGTAGCCATTTGAGTACGCCGCTGTGAATCACTGTAACAATTCAAATTCATCCAATGCATTATGAAAACAGGAGACATTTGGTTTAAAACAGTATTTTTGCTTGCGCATTCAATAAACAGCCAGTTTTGTTTTGTCCAAGCAGATCCGATGGCTGTCTTTGAGGGCTTATTAAAATCACCCATCACAAAACATACATATTGAGCTTGACAGTTTGATTAAAAGTGGCTCTAGTTCCATTTTCATACTTCAGTCTTTCTTTAGGAATTAGTTCCTTTTTTACCAAATGAAATTTACTGAGCAATAAAGCAACGCTGAGATTTTTTTCCCCGATATGACAGTTTCCTTGACAACATCACCTCTTTCCTGCTCAGGAGGGAGAGAAACGAAAGATGCGTGTGAGACCAATAAAACGAACGTAGGGAAACTGACTCAAATGTTCAAATGCTTTTAATTTAGATCTGACCCTGTAAAGTCATTAGAATCTATGAGCGCCATCTGAGAACATCAAATAAAAAGCAGTACCAGTCTATGAACTTTATTAAAGTCTGTTTGTGTCTATGAATATGTGTGTTTGTGAATATGTGTGTGCTCAAAGAGAAAAAATGTCCTGCTCTAATTCTGTCCACATGTCTATTTGTGGAACTTTTTATCATTTAAATGTATGCTAAGTTAGGTTGTGGCTTTCAAAGTTACCATACACTACCAGTCAAAAGTTTTTGAACAGGAGGATTTTTAATGCTTTTTAAAGAAGTCTCTTCTGCTCACCAAGCCTGCATTTATTTGATCCAAAGTACAGCAAAAACAGTACAATTTTGAAATATTTTATAATTTAAAATGACTGTTTTCTTTTTTGATATAATTTAACATGTAATTTATTCCTGTGATTTCAAAGCTTAATTCCTCCATTCACATATTTCTTCAAAAATCATTCTAATATTCAGATTTTCTGTTAATTTAAAGCATCCTTGCTAAATAAAAGTGTTAATATCTATACCCTTCCCCCTTTATATCTTTCTATTAAATGAAGTATATTAGAATGATTTCTGAACGATCATGTGACTGGAGTAATGATGCTAAAAATTCAGCTTTAAAATCACAGGGATAAATTACATTTCTAAATATATTAAAACAGAAAACAGTTATTTTAAATAGTAAAAATATTTCAGAATTTTACTGTTTTTTGCTGTACTTTGGATTACATAAATGCAGGCTTAGTGAGTTCAAAAACTTTTAACTGGTAGTGTATCATGGAAAAAAATAAATAATTTTGCGTAATATATGCAGATATAGATATATGATAACTTTGACAACACAGAGTATATTCCTCAGTTCATCCTCTTCAATTTATGTCTGAAAACTAAACTGCAAATACACACTATTGAAAAATCATTATGGTTATGACATAACCACGAGCATATGACTGCCTACAATTACATAATTATTGCCTCTTCGATATACAGCATTCTGCAGGTCAAAAGTCAATCATAACAGATGTCATTTACACAGAAAAAATTAAAATGGTACAGCAAATGAATGAATGAACGATCTCTAAGGTCAGACAGTGGATAGAAAATGATCATATAAAAGTAAAGACTAGTCAAAGTAAAGACCCTCCACCCCAGAATGTCTATTTTTGACATTCATTTGACTTTAAATCCAGTTTACACACTAAAAACAAGCCTTTCCTCCATTCACTGGAACAGAACAGCCTGGTTTATTGGTAAATGGTTCAACTTGGTGCTGGTATCATGTTTCCTAAGTCTCCTTAGTGCCATCTGTGCCAAGAGGATAAACAGCACACACTAAATGTTTCAGTGCATTATGGGTGAACATTAATAAAAAAAGAAAGAAAAAACAAGCATAAATTTAGAAATGACTACAACTGAACCCCATCTGTATATTGGCTTTCTACAAAAATGCGTGCATGTTGATACTGCATTTAATAAATGTCCATTTAGATGTAACTGCCTTTGTATATGTATTGCCTTAATTTAAGTGCTTTCAACAGCAGAGTTGTTTTCTATTAAGAGCTCTTGACTCTTTCTAATAGAAGCCACAATCAGACTGTCTGGTAATGCGGGGTCATTTTCAGCCAAATGAATGTAATAATGCAGAACAGACAGAGAGATGCACACGCAAACATTCAAGCATTGATCGTAAGCGGCACAAAAGTAAGCTGCACTCACATCAGCCGGGGCATCGGGCACACAAATTCAACAAAAATCCATTTGGCCCCACAGAAGTCCAGAGTACTCATCCCCTATCTGTACAAGCACAGCCATCCATAGTCTGCTCCAGCCAAGCCATGCTGAAAGCACAGACAATTACTACACTTAATCCAATCAAATGAGATGCTTTTGGGATTAGCAGCATCCGCACATATAATCTCATTTGTGTAAAGAATGGATGAGCAGCTCAGGCCGTGGGTTTAGAGCAGCGGCTGATGGTAATGCTGTTGATATAAGGTAAAACGAGGCCTGTAACTGACTGGGAATTCTTAGAGTCTAAGCTAACGGCTAAAGCTAAACTGGGAAAACGCTGTCAGCTAATGCCCAGATTAACAAGGGAATTGACGCTGAGCACAGATAAAGTACAAACTAGGGTTGTACTGATTGAGGTCCAAAAAAAACCCATTCTCTCTATACATCTTAGGACCGTATGATTTGCATGATCTCAAAAACATGAACGGAATCATGGAATCTAGTGATGATTTTTAAAAATCTGGTAAAAGTGGAACTGAATTTGAATTTTATTTTTGTTGCATTTAATTATTTTAATTAATTATGCTTTCTGATTATAACAGAGTGTAGTAACATTTAAATAAATAAATAAAAAAACACTTAAAAAAAACTTTCCCAACAATGTAATTTATTGATATATGTGACCCTGGACCACAAAACCAGTCATAAGGTTAAATTTGACAAAACTGAGATGTATACATCATGTGAATACTCAATAAATAAGCTTTCTATTGATGTATGGTTTTGTTGGGATAGGACAATATTTGGCTGAGATACATCTATTTGAAATCAGAAATCTGAGGGTGCAAAAAAATCAAAATACTGAGAAAATCATCTTTAAAGTTGTGCAAATTAGGTTCTTAACAAGGCATATCACTAATCATAAATTACATTTTGTTAGGTTTACAGTAGGAATTTTGCAAAGAATCATCATGGAACATGATCTTTACTAAATTTCCTAATGATTTTTGGCATAAAAGAAAAATCTAAAATTTTGACCCATGCAATGTATTTTTGGCTATTGCTACAAATATACCCCAGCGACTTAAGACTGGTTTTGTGGTCCAGGGTCACATATAATAAATGACATATTTTAACAAAGAACAGTGTAAATAATATTTTAGATTAGAATGACTATAACACCACATGAAACTGTCTGTAGACTTCTGTAGAATCCACAGGATTTAAAAGCACCAAACATAAATGTTTAATGGGAGCAAAGATAAATGTTCACTGTACAAGAGGCTCCAACACTTCATTTTGGGTCCCGCTTGGAGAGTGTGCTTCACTGGCACTCTTTCATGACTGCTGTTTGCACTGGGAAAAAAAAAGCTATTAATTGTTTATTGGACAGTGGGCTTTCGATCGATGTGTTCCTGTCCTGCCTGGAAGCCTGACTTCTCTATATGATTTACATTTAGCCATACAGCAGACTCCCATCTCACAATATCTCAATTACTGTCCATTTTAAAGACTAAAGACTAAAACTAAAAAAGAAAATAGGAATAAACAGCTAGACCTGAAATTTGTCATGTCAGTCTATTTCCAGTACCACTACCAAATTGTTATTGTTCTGCAAATTGTGAGCATAACAGTAAGTGTATCAAATTTACGGTAAAACAAAGTACAGCGAAACTTCCCGAATCAGACATTTGCATAGAAATGAGCAAAAACTCAAGAGGAGAGCACAGCTGCAGTCTGTTTAAAGTGAGGGATATTTATGGGATAAGGGAAAGAGAAGATGCATGAAGGAGCATCTCCGAGAAAGAGGCAGATGACAGATTGGACTGCAAAGCTCTGTCGGTTTTCACTGACAAGAGAGGCATGTCAAAAGTGACCTCAATAACCAGTCTGCCAAACAGACACACAAACTTTCAGACCACACACACACACACACACACACTCTTCACACGTCATTGTTCACTGTGCAGCAAATTATGCAGCACGGACATGAGGAAATGCAAAATCTCACATTTACATATGGTGTTATACTATTGGAATTAGCACACAGAATGCAAACATATGCAAAAACATCCATACTAAGACTCAACTGCCATATTCAGCTGCTCATACAGCTCATACAGCTACATTCACATCCAGTAAAGTTTCAAAATAGGTCAGAACCAACTGTCTATAGTCTCCAATAACACACAGTAGCATGACTGTAACAACTGATCTCCAGTCAACACAGTGACTAAAAGATTGTTGACAATTTAATGCCATTTTAAAGATTACTTTATCTTTACTTTACCTAGTTTAAAACAATGGTTTTTAACCAGGATGCCAGGACCCATTAGAGGGCCTCAACTCATTTCCAAGTGGGCCGCAAAAAGACTAAACAAGTTGAATGAAAAATTTAACCAAAATAAAGAGATGTCATATTTAAATTTGTTCTTTCAACATCTGTCATTTGAAATCAAATTGGAAATACAATTTTTCTAGTTATCTCAGGCTTCCTTTTTTGCAGAAATTGACAGAGATTTATGAATTTCCAGAACAAAGATTTCCTGCTCATTTACTCACCGCTGTGTCATCCAAGATGTTCATGTCTTTCTTTCTTTAGTCAAACAGAAATGAAGGTTTTTGAGGAAAACATTGTAGGATTTTTCTCCATATTGTGGACTTTAATGGGAGCCAAAGTGCTGAAGGTCCAAATTTGCAGTTTCAATGCAGCTTCGAAAAGCTCTATATGATCCCAGCTGAGGAATAAGTGTCCTATATAGTAAAATAATAGGTCATTTGCTAAAAAAAAAAAAAAAAAGGAATATATATTTTTAACTGCAAATGCTTGTCTTGCACTAGCTCGAATTCACGCATTACCTAATCACGTTGGAAAGGTCAGTTTCCAGTTGGGGTGAAAAAAGCTTTTGGCTTCTTTCCTGGAAAAAGTGCATAATGTTTGAAATGATGTTTATAAACCAATTATAATTAATAAGGTTGCTTAAAGGATTAGTTCACTTTCATAAGAACAATGCACAGATAATGTACTCACCTCCTTGTCATCCAATATGTCTTTCTTTCCTCAGTCGTAAAGAAATTATGTTTTTTTTTTTTTTTGAGGAAAACGTTTCAGGATTTCTCTCTTTATAATGGATATGGATGGCACCCCGAAGTTTGAACTTCCGAAATGCAGTTTAAATGCACTTTAAATGCAGTTTAAATGCAGCTTCAAAAGGCTCTAAACTATCCCAGTTGAGGAGGAAGGGTCTTATCTAGCGAAACGATCGGTTATTTTTGAAACAAATTGAATTTATATACTTTTTAACCTCAAATGCTCGTCTTGTCTCATCTCTGCGTGATTCAGATAAATACAGTTAGGGTACGTCTAAAAACTCCCATTTTGTTTTCTTCCCTAACTTAAAAATCACCTTAGATCACTGCACAAGTACCGACATAGTGTTTACAAAGTGAACAAACAAAGAAACTCATTCTCCCTTTACAAAAAAAGGTTAAAACAGCATTATAGGACGATTTTGACATTGAAGACATAAACGAGGTGGGAGTTTTTAGACATACCCTAACTGCATTGACCCGGATTCTGCTGACTTTACATTCACTGCGCAGAGACGAGACAAGACGAGCATTTGAGGTTAAAAAGTATATAAATTGTCAATTTATTTCGAAAATAACCGACCGTTTCGCTAGATAAGACCCTTCCTCCTCGGCTGGGATCGTTTAGAGCTGCATTTAAACTGCATTTAAACTGCATTTCGGAAGTTCAAACTTCGGGGCGCCATTGATATCCATTATAAAGAGAGAAATCCTGAAATGTTTTCCTCAAAAAAAAAAAAAACAATTTCTTTACGACTGAGGAAAGAAAGACATGGACATGACATGACAAGGGGGTGAGTACATTATCAGTACATTGTTGTTATGAAAGTGAACTAATCCTTTAAGCAACTATAAACAAGGCAGAATCATGTATGTATGCATGAGTTTAATGCAAAGGACCGAAAGCCATTTAATTTAAAAACATGAGATCCAGTGAGATGGGGGAAAAACCCCCACCATAAAGTCTCGATATATACAGTTCATATATACAGTTGAACCTGCATTATTTTACATGGCTTTCTAAACATGCGTCTTTCTCTTGTGTGAGACGCAAGTGCAATGGTGATAGATGTCCCTTTAGAAACTGTGCAATATAATGCGTTCTGTGTGAACAGCTTCATTTCAGTTTTGATGTAAACAAGATGTTCTCCACGCTGATGTTCCCATTTTCAACAATATCATTAATCAACAACGCGGCAGCGCCGCATCTAGTGGCTTCAACTGGATAGGCTAATAAAAACATTATATTTTAAATTCGACGAATATTCGAAATTTACAATTTATTTATTTTTTTGACAGCCTTACACTCTTAAAAAGTAAAAGGTTCTTCACAGCGATGCCATAGAAAAAAACATTTCTGGTTCCACAAATAACCATTAATTCGAAGGTTCTTTAAAGAACCATCTCTTTCTTATCTTTTTATAATCTGAAGAACCTTCTTTCGCCACAAAGAACCTTCCATGAAACAGAAAGGTTCTTCAGATGTTTATGGAACCATTCAGACAAAACAGGTTCTTCTATGGCATTGTGAAGCATTTAAGAGTGTAGTGCAAGACGAGCATTTGTGGTTAAAAAGTACATACATTTTTAGTTTTATTAGACAATGACCAATCGTTTTGCTAAATGAGACCAATACTCCTTGACTGGGATCATGTAGAGCCCTTTGAAGCTGCAATGAAGTTGCAATTCGGACTTTCAACCCATTGGCCACCATTGAAGTCCACTATATGAAGAAAAATCCTGTAATGTTTCCCTCAAAAACTTTAATTTCTTTTCGACTGAAGAAAGAAAGACATGAACATCATGGATGGCATGGGGGTGAGCAACAGTGTTGTTTTTGACAACCATCATAGATTTAGTCTTAGTCTTAGTCTTTTGGACTAAAATGCTTATTAGTTTTAGTCAAATTTTAGTCACTTCTATATGTGATAGTTTTAGTCCAATTTTAGTCGACGAAAAGTCAAAAAGGTTTTAGTCTAATTTTAGTCAAAAAAAAAAGGGGAAAAAGTAGTCTTTTAACAAATTAATGTAGGTCAGTAAGTATTTCGCTGTTGGGTAGTGTCACTTATAAGTTGTGAAAATAGCAGATCTATAGTTCAACACATTGTGAGCTTCCGGATTGACTATTTTCACCAATAATTACAATAATGAAGGAATGGTTTTAGACATAAAAGACATATATTTGAAATACACCCATAGGTCCTCTCGCCGTTTGCGACCACCCTGTGTGCAAACTGCCGCCATCATGGTTAATCGTCTGTCTGTCTGAGTGACAACAATGTGACGTGTTGAGCGTAACCAAACAAGGATAGAAAGCTAAAACGCTTGCCATACTAGTATGGCAGAGAGTATTTAATGTTAAAACGGCTTGCCATAGCGGCAGATACTTTTTAGGTTTTAATTGGCGTGCACAATAAGCAGAAATGTCATGCATTTTAAACGTCTGACGGACCACCCACTAACATTTTCGTCTATTCTCGTCTCGTCAACGAAAACTCACACACGTCTCGTCATGTTTTAGTCATCAAAGAGACATTTTTATCTCGTCATCGTCTCGTTATCGTCATGAAAAAAAGTGCCGTCAACGAAATGATTTCGTCATCGTCATTGTTGACGAAAACAACACTGGTGAGCAAGTTATCAGGAACTTTTTATTTTTAGTCAACTAATCCTTTAATATAAAACACCAAACATCATGTAAACTCAGACAAGCAGCTTTGTCAATACAGAAGTAGCTTACTCTATGAAGCACATGTCTGAACGGGTTCTTCTTAATGACATTAGTGGTGAAGAAATTAAACACTTCAGCTTTAATAAAGATGGAATACGACTGAAAATTGTTGTTGTTTACCTGTCATTGTCCACTGGTCTGAAGCCTGGCAGGATGTGTCTGAAACTGCTGTTCCTGTCCAGTTTAGGCTGACTCTTAGTCCGCTTTATTGAGCCCTTTAACCTGCGACTCAAAAACCCCTAATGAGAAAATGACAGAGAATAAGAGGCACATTATAATAATCACAGTCAGGGAAAAACCTTATTTCATATTGATCTTTCACCACCATTTCATACATTCAGTCACACGTTAATTATCCCACATTATACAGCCTTTTTCTGTGAAAGCACCTGTCACATTTTTGCGGCTCAAGACTCAACTTCCTTTAGGCACCAGTTACCATGGAGACAGCAGGTTGGCATCAAGGGCACGGGAAGGAAAGGGAGGCATAAAGTGAGAAAGAGTGAAAAAGAAAGCATTGAAAGCGAGAGCGCGAAGGACCGAAAGACAAGGACAAAATACGATCGGCTCATCCTCACTGTAATGCTGCTATAGAAGAGATAAAAAATGAGAATGTGAGAAAGCGAGTGTGAGAAACGCAAGAGAAAATGAATAAGAAAAGGTGTGAGGAAAAGAGAGGCGAGTCAGCAGACATGAAGTTTCTGACAAGAAAGTGTTCGTAAACAAACAGAAAGCAGGTCGTTCCCCCCTACCAATTAACACATCTGCATATTCTACATAATTAAAGCACCCTACTGATTACTATTCACAATATATGCAAATTATTACATACAGACAACTCTTAATCACAGAGCAATCAGTCAGAGCATTGCAGCCTACCATTCGCTAGCATCCAAAGAAAAAGAAATCAAATCAGAAGAGGACTGAGAGAGACAATGACAAGAAGACATCTGAATAATAAACAAGCTCCCCTGTCCAAACATTGCATGAACTGCAAAAATATTGAAGCAGTAAGTTTCAAAGCTTGCTTCAAAGGTCATGAGTTTATAATTTCATGTTGCCAGGTTGTCATGTCAAGTGCTCTAAATAGAGTCAAGAGTAAAATGATTATCGGTTTGACTGGTATTTCCTAAATGATTTTCAGTTACTTAATATCAGTTTTAAATGACAAGGATTAATGGTAGCATTTGGTGGCTCTCTGAAGAAAAGCACCAAACACTTTCCAACTTGGACATAACCCTGCACTACATTCAGTGAGACTATTGTTTTTGAAAGAAGTCTCTAATGCTCACTACGGCTTAATATATATTTGATCAATAATACTGTAAAATATTATTACAATTAATGGTATTAAATCAATACCGGTTTTCTATGTCAATATGTTCAAATGTGATTTATTCCTGTGATGGCAAAGCTGAATTATAGTTTAGAGTGTCATGTGATCCTTCAGAAATCATTCTATTATTTTTTTTCTTGCTATTAATGTTGAAACAGTTGTGCCACCTAATATTTTTTTGTGGAAACCTTAACTTTTTTTCAGAATTATTTTATGAATTGAAATACTGTCGTTTTGATCAATTTATGCATCCTTGCTGAATAAAAGTGTCCTTTCAACTTTATTGAATGTTTGTCTGTCATATTCTCATAATGCATACGTTGTGAAATCAACGATAATAAATAAAATAAATAAAAACGCTTCACAGACCATGTCAATCAAACAGAGCTTAGTAGCAAGGAAGCATGTGGATCAAAACAATATTCTTCAAATTAAGAGTTTAAATTAACCATAATTGAAACTGTATATGCAACACCAGAAATAATGTTCTTTAATGAACCGTAACTTGACAGGAGAATGTCATATGACAGAAACGTGTTGCTATGAGGCACGAATGTGTGCATTCCTGCAGAACATTATTAGTATTTATAAAAAACTGCTTGCATACCCTTTTATTACGAAGACACATTCACACTAAGGACGATAACTATAACATTTAAATAATTGTCGTAATTCTACAAGTCTACAGCACAGCTATAACAATAACGACACAGAGCAACAATATCGTTGTAATCACTTTCAGAACTTTTTTCCCCGGCTGATGAAGGATTGAAACTGATGAAAACATTGACAGCCAATCAGAATCAGAGACTTAAAGGGATAGTTCACCCAAAAATTAAATTAGCCCATGATTTACTCACCCTCATGGCATCCTATAGGTGTAAATGACTTTTTCTTTCTTTAGTGAAAGTGGGTGTTATTTTTCAACAGTCTAAAAGAAGTATAATAAAGTGCATGTATCCATCATAAAAAGTGCTCCACACAGCTCCAGTGGGCGAATAAAGGCCTCCTGGAGTGAGTCGATGCAATTTTGTAAGAAAAATATTCATATTTACACCTCAATAAACCATAATTTCCGTAAGTTTCCGCTAACTGTCGTACACGTGACTGTGCGCACATAGGTGTAGCGTAAGCTTTGGTGAGAAGTGACGAATGCGAAAGCACAGAGGAGAGAGCAAAACAAAACACCGGTCACAAATTAGAAGTATAAAATGAGAATTTGTAAAGAAAAATTTTGATATAAGCCAAGTTGCTAAACAAAGGAAACATCCGCTGGATGCCATTCTCTCGTGAATATGGATATGACAGTTAGCAGAAGCTAGAGATAAATGTTTATAAATTTGTAAATACGCATACTTTTCTTACACAAATGCATCTGTGTGGAGTACTTTTTATAGTGGATGGATGCACTTTATTATACTTTTTTTGGACTATTGGAAATAAACACCCACTCACCTCCATTATAAAGCTTGGAAGAGATTTTTTAATATAACTCCGACTGTATTGGTCTGAACGAAGAAAGTCATATACACCTAGGATGGCTTGAGGGTGAGTAAACCATGGGGTGATTTTCATTTTTGTGTGAACTATCACTTTAATGAGCTTGAGCATTTAAAGCAGCATGCAGCTGAAATAATTATAATAACAGAACATTATCTCCTTGGTGTGGACAGCAATAAAGTTGTCAATATAGTTCTCTTGGTGTAAACAGGCCTTAGCTTTTATTTTAAACTATTTTTTTGCACACAATGTATATCATGTGTACACAGAAGTGAAAACTTTGATTAAATGAAAGATAACTGAATCAGTTATCAAAACAGTGTTTGCAGCCCTAGTAAATAATTCAGTCATGGTATGCAATGTCAAACTGTGTTAATAAGCAACTATCGAGCAGGTATGTCTAACAGGTCATGGATGTTGACAGTCAATAACCAGGGCTGGATCACGGTCCCATGAGGCCCTCAGGCATTTTTGCAGGATTCCATCAGCATCCTTAGTTCTGTGTTAAACCACAAGGATGCTTTGAATAAACAAATTATGAAATGGCATTTTACCTTTTCATAATGTGAAAGCAGATGAGAAAGTCTGGGTCAGATGCAAGCAGCAGAAATTAAAGCCTGTATCAAATACCTGCCAGGAGCAAATCAATAGAAAATCATCTGAAATACAGGGGTGGCTGAAATTGTTAGAACACTAGTGTTTTCACCAGCTAAAATAGTTTAAAGTCAGTTATTTTATCTTTTGCTGTAGTGTGTCAGTAGGAAATATCAGTTTACATTTCCAACCATTCATTTTGCCATTAATTGTAATAATCCAGTGAGATTTTTGTTTGCACAAAGAGCCTGAAAACAGCCAGTGCTCCACACAGAGATCTGATCTCATGAGTATCCAGTCTGTCTGGAATGTCATGAAGAAACAGAACAAACGGAAACAAACTAAATCCAGAAGAACTGTGGAAACATCTCCAAGATGCTTCAAGAAACCTACCTCCAAAGCTTCAGTACTATTATAGTATTATACTGGTATAAGTTTTAGGCACTTGTGTAAAAATGCTGTCAAATGAGGATGCTGTCAAAATAATGTCTGGAATTGCTTTTCTTTATTAATTAACTTCTATTAACGAAATTAAAATCAACATCTGGGGTGACCAACCATTTGCGTTTAAAACAGCTTTAGCCATAGGTGCACTTGCGCATAGTTTTTCAGGTAGCTTTGCAGGTATGTCTCTTGAAGAATTTTGGAAATGTTGCCACAGTTCTTCTGGATTTAGTCTCAGTTTGTTCTGTTTCTTCATGTCATTCCAGACAGACTGGATGATGATGAGTCTGTTGTCAGACTCCTTGTGCAAACAAAAATCTCACTGGATTATTACAATTAATGGCAAAATTAAATGTAAATTGTAATTCCTACTGACACACTACAGCAAAAGATGGAAATAGCTGACTTAAAACCAGTTTTAGTTCATGAAAATACTAGTGTTCTAATAATTTTGGCCACC